>NW_013673038.1:1815-3347 GCF_000517525.1 Limulus polyphemus | reverse complement strand
CCATACTTTCCAAATCCTGTGCCAGCTCTTGTAGGCTCTCCCCTTTAGCACGAACTCTAGTCCTAAACCTAGGCCTGTAGATTTCAGACTGATTTTTGAGTTCCATACCTGAGTTCTAGAGCAGCTACCAGTGCTCTATTGTTGTGCCTGTCGTCTGCTGACAACTGTCCAAGTATTTCCAGTGGTTGTCCATTTAAGCTCGTTGCCAGGTACACTGATTTCTGCTCCTCTTTCCATCCATTCATTTCTGCCAGTAGTTCAAATTGTGCTCTATATGCTTCCCACGGTGCCTTCCCATCGAATTCCTGTGGCTTCCTTCACACTAGATCATCACTATTGCTGACATTCATGTCTGGAATATGACTTCTGACAGGACTGAAGATGTCTGCATTAGGGTTTAGCTGCGGGGTCTGGAAGAGGATTCCTGTTGTCTGGGGATGCTTAGGTCCATGGCTAATATATCCTCCTTGTGTAAAAGACAGTAACTCATCCTTTAATGTATTTAATTCACTTTGAAATTTACTAATCTTTTCCATTTGTGTATGCTGGCTTTCTTTCAACTGTTGGAGTCTTTCTTCCCGTTTCTTTTCTTGTTCCTGTTGCCACTGGTCCTGGTTTTCCTGTCACTGCTGTAGTCTCTCTTCTTGTTTATTTTCTTTCTCCACCAACCACTGCTGTAGCCTCTCTTCTTGTTTATTTTCTTTCTCCTCCAACCACTGTTGTAGTCTCTTCTTGTTTATTTTCTCGTTCTTTTTGTTTCTTTTCTTTTTCCTCCAACAACTGTTGTAATCTCTCTTCTTGTTTATTATGCTGCTCGACCTGCCACTGTTGCAGGTTTTCTTGCCACTGCTGTTGTCTCTCTTCTTGTTTATTTTATTTTTCCTCCAACAACTGCTGTAATTTCTCTTCTTGTTTCTTTTCTCGTTCTTCATGTTTCTTTTCTCATTCTTCTTGTTTCTTTTCTCATTCTTCATATTTCTTTTCTCATTCTTGTTTCTTTTCTCATTCTTCATGTTTCTTTTCTCGTTCTTCATGTTTCTTTTCTTGTTTCTTTTGCTGTTCTTGTATTGCTGATATAAGATCTGCTAAGCTGTAGTTTGATTTGCCACCTCTCGTTTCCATCTTTTTTTTCTTTCCGTCCCACTCTCTGACACCAATTTGTTATGTATGTGCTTGTTAATTTTCCGTAGAAATTCTTTCCGAGAAACTTCAGCGATACAAGTCCTTTCTTAATTAAAACTAGTTTATTCTTTCTCGATACAACTTTGCAAAACACAGAATTTCCACAGTCACTTTAACTTTAATAATTAAAGAAATATAGAAAAATAATTAATTAAAGAAAACATTTTTGCCACTGTATTTTTATAATACATACAATAAATTGATTGCTAATAATAAAGAAAGTTCAAATTGTAAGTTTACTTTCCCAGAGGCATTTAATTACAACTGTTGTAAAAACAGTTTCAGTTATTCAGTCGATGAAAAACAAAAGTACAATGTCTAACCCAGAGTTAATGATAACTTGTAAGTTG
>NW_013673038.1:0-1204 GCF_000517525.1 Limulus polyphemus | reverse complement strand
AACACGCGCTATAATTCACAGCGATTCACACACTTTACTTACGGTGCCTACTGTTCGCTTGACTCAATTTATTCTATCTTCAATCTATCTCCGGCTTATATACTAAAAAAGAGGGCGTCTAGCAAACGCTGGGACATTCGTGAAGTTCCCCGATCCTTCTAAAAACTCCAGTGCGCATGCTCCCAGCGTCGCGTAACTTCCACTGTCGTAACAGTACTAATGATAGGCCTAACCTCATAAATAAATAAATCTAGTTTCCTGTGTCAATATCAGCAATCTCAACAACTCACTCACGTCTAAATTGCATTTTTAATATTTTGAAATATTTTCCCAAAGTTTCAAGAGAACGTTAAGCAATGCGCTCATCATACGACGTCAACACAAATTTCGTCGAAACAATAAATAATCAAAAACCATAGCCTACAACAGTATTATAGAGGAGCACATGGCAGTGTTATCAGTTATATTTACTGAAACAGACCTGTCCGACATACAAAATAATATGTTTTTTAGCGTGTTTCTGTTATAAAACAATTACATTTTATATCCCAAACCACAATGTTGTATTTTGATAAAACCTTTGGTTTTGTGTGGCTGGTATTATTATTTCCTACTCTTAATTTATAATATTTTTATTCACTTCTTATTTTAGATTTGTTGTATATTTTTTCTTGGCCTACGTCGCTGTTAATAATTTGCGTTGGTAATTACTATCAACTGCTTTTTATCATTGGAATTTATATATAAACATTTATATTATCTAATACTTTTATTACAGAAATAATTCATTCTCATTTGCTGCATAAAAGCGTCATTCGTGACGTTTCTTGCAATAAAAAGTCGGAACTATCTATCGTTATTGTTTTTATTAACTATAAATCTTTATTATTGATAGATTTTATTTCTCAATTTCAAAGCCAGCCGTTCTCTCTACGTTGGCACAACCTTGTTCTTCTTTGTTCGATTCGGATATTTGTAACAAGATACATAACAGCTGTCCCTAATTTTGAACTGGTAGACCAGAGAGAAAGTGGTCAGTCAACAGCGAACCGGGCGCACTCACAGTTAACAACTTGGCCACGCTCAACCTATATAATGTTATATAATGTACAGTAGATTAACACACTGAGAAACTTCTATTATTATACAGTAGATTAACACACAGAGAAACTTCTATTATTATACAGTAGATTAACACACTGAG
>NW_013673037.1:10136-38705 GCF_000517525.1 Limulus polyphemus | reverse complement strand
TTATGTTTTACTGGTTCTTCTACACGTTGTACAATAGTAGAGGAACCTAACTGTCGTCTTTATGTTTTACTGGTTCTTCTACACGTTGTATAATAGTAGAGGAACCTAACTGTCGTCTTTATGTTTTACTGGTTCTTCTTCACGTTGTATAATACTAGAGGAACCTAACTGTCGTTTTTATGTTTACTGGTTCTTCTTCACGTTGTATAATAGTAGAGGAACCTAACTGTGTTTTTATGTTTTACTGGTTCTTCTTCACGTTGTATAATACCTATTATATAACGTGAAAAAACGACAGTTAGGTTCCTCTAGAACCAGTAAAACATTTCTTCACGTTATATAATAGTAGAGGAACCTAACTGTCGTTTTTATGTTTTACTGGTTCTTCTTCACGTTGTATAATAGTAGAGGAACCTAACTGTCGTTTTTATGTTTTACAGGTTCTTCTTCACGTTGTATAATAGTAAAGGAACCTAACTGTTGTTTTTATGTTTCACTGGTTCTTCTTCACGTTGTATAATAGCAAAGGAACCTAACTGTTGTTTTTATGTTTTACTGGTTCTTCTTCACGTTGTATAATACTAGAGGAACCTAACTGTCGTTTTTATGTTTTACTGGTTCTTCTTCACGTTGTATAATAGTAGAGGAACCTAACTGTCGTTTTTATGTTTTACTGGTTCTTCTTCACGTTGTATAATACAAAACGACAGTTAGGTTCCTCTAATGTTTTACTGGTTCTTCTTCACGTTATATAATAGTAGAGGAACCTAACTGTCGTTACTTATGTTTTACTGGTTCTTCTTCACGTTATATAATAGTAGAGGAACCTAACTGTCGTTACTTATGTTTTACTGGTTCTTCTTCACGTTATATAATAGTAGAGGAACCTAATTGTCGTTTTTATGTTTTACTGATTCTTCTTCGCCGCTGGATTTGATCTTTTTCATCCTTTCATTATTGTCAACAGCATTTCTTTTCTTTACGATAGTCTAAAATATAAAATAGTATATGATTAGTAAATCACATCAACATTATGTATTATAATAAATATGAATGAAAATAATCAGTACTATGTCAAAGAAACACAGAAATTAAATTTATAACCAAATAAATGTATGTAACAATATATTTACATTTAAAGGCTGGTTCATCATTCTTTCTTCCATGCAGTAGAACTGCATCATACTGATTATTAGTGGTGAAAGGTATTGGATATTTATATATGAATTGACATCTGTTTAAATATGGTCGAACTACACGGTTTTGTCAACTTAGAAGTGACCATTTTCATGTGCGTCAGTGCCTTGTTCTATGTATCGTTAGGTCTGAATGTATATACATTCACTTTTTCAAAAACATTATATTTTCTATGACGACTACCTAAGAATAGATCAATGTCAAAGTTTTACTGAAATGTTAATAATCAAACAGAACTTTGAATTTGATGCTTGTTTAGTGGCTTTCAATGACATAAATGATATCTGCAAAGTTTTATGAGCTATATCTGTATCGTATGATTTAACCTGAATAATCTATAGAAAATGGTAAGTTTTGCTATTTTAAGTATTGGTAAACAATTGTTTAAAGAATAATATGTGACGACCTCTAAGATAGTGACAGCTTCTTCTTTCTAACCATTGATGATGTGTTGTGACAATGATGTTATCATCCTTCGCTTGCAGCATAAGTGAACATGATCATCTTTGGCACAAGTTAAAGATCATGTTTATGAGTTAATTTTCAGTGTTTCGTGAATTGTTAATAGAAACAGTAAGTCATTCATTTATTATTTTTAGTTGTAGCAAAATTAATTACTAGGATTGTAATATAATTAAATCTAATCATATGACTCGTGTATTTTTCATCTTAATAAAAGCAATTGCGAAGTTTGTAACATATACATGTGAAATTGTTTTTTGAAAAGGGTGATGCCAACATGGTGAATGGTGTTCCCCAAGATATTTTAGACAGTTAGTATGTTCTGTGTGTAATTATTATGATATTGATTGTCAGTGTAATAAATCTTGTTGGAACTGTTCATGCAAACAAAAAACCTTTGTCCTGTCTTTGATTTAAAGTAAACTAAATCGCTGTTACATAAATCAAAACAAGCCATTGTCAGTGATTTGAAATCTTCGTCTAATACATAGCAACAATGTTTCAAAACATGAAATAATTAAAATAATAATTAAATCTCGCATATTTAATTAGAATCAATCTTTCATTTTTTCTAAGCCAACTGATACAGCCTGACAGTTTGCTGTACGTTGGGTGTTGTATACAATAATTGTATGCTAACACGTCAAATATTGAGAATATACAGTTAGTGTTTTGTATGACTATGTGATGAATTTACCTAGATAATGACAATTTTCATCATTGATAATTGCATTTTATAAGCGTACAGTTTAATTAAATAAAAAACCATATTTAACTGGTTTGCATCACTATATATTTGCAATTTTGTAAATATTTTATAATTAACCTTTATTTTAACAAAAGTTTTTAATAAATATAGATGTCGCACATTTAAGCAGAACTTTCATTTTGCTCTAAGTGGACTGAAACACTGATTTTCATAATAATCTTTGCTGAGTAATAAAATAATCATTTAAACCTTATGTAAAGAACTTTAAAATTTTAGCAATTAAAGTATAATGTGCATATGTTGAGATCATTATTAAATATATTCTGTATTATAATTACGGTCTAATTAAATACATTTAGCGAGAAGTGAATATTAACTATTATAAAATTATTATAGTAACGGATGATTTTTGTTACAAACACTGATTTGTTATCAAAATTTTAACCAATCACTTGGTCCTTGGACTAGCTAGCCAGTTATTGCAAAATAGACTTTGTCATTCCAAGTCTGTCAATAGCCTTGAATATTAAACACATCGGACTTTCAGCTGTATTTCATCAAACTGATGTGTAACTGACCTTTAAATGAGTTACCCTTGATAATCTGTGTATTGGTGACATCATTATCTACAAGGTGCTGTAGAAGAAAGCTTTACAATTGATCATGTGTTGTCGCAATTTCTGTATTCTAATTTGACATCAGATAACTGTTGGTTAGTTTTATGAACTTATAATAGAAACGACATATAAAAATTTGTACGTGTGTTTCATGATAGACAGTCTGAAAGTTCTGGTATTTTAAATAATAGTAATCAGTAAGTCGCTCATTTATTCTATTTAGTGGTAGGGCGAGTATTGGTTATGTATGATTTGTGAAACATTAAGTATCCCACAGAACAATGAAAGAAATTAAATATTCATTTTCAATGACGACGCACACTCATGCGGGCACGCCCTCTGGCGCCAAAACGTAGAATTATGACTTCGCCCTCCCCACTTCTGTCGGCGAAGTGCTGGGGTTACTACTTATGTGTGCAAAATTTCAGGTTTCTAGGTTCTTTACTCTTGGAATTAAGGCGATCACATACACACACACACGAAGACACACCCTTTTATTATTATATGATAGATTGTTGGGTGAAATAGCTGATTGTTGTTTTTGTTAGATGATAGAAAGTTAATTTTTTTCCAAAACTCTTTAGGTTTGTTTGTGAGTTTTCTAGGTTATCACAAAGGTCAAGCCAGTTAGTTTCTTTTAATGCTTTATTTTATTTGTGCGTTTAATTTTTTTATCCGGGTTTTCAGGGTGAGGTTACGTGAAATGTAATATTGTCTTCTGAGAAGTCTACGTTCTATAATTAATGTGTGTATCTCAGGAGTTAATGCCCAGTGAGTGTTTAAATGTTGTCTTGAGACTGACGGGGTGGTTTCAGCTGTAGCTTCACTCATAGCTTTCGTTATGTTTTCTACTCTTAAACGTGGCTGTTACGTGAGTGACCATAATTATGTAATTGCTAGGACTACCTATTATTGTTTTATCTGTTTTGTGGCGTAAAGACTTAGAAACATAAACTTTATGTGATCTACTTCCCACTCAATTATAGCTCCAAAATGTGATACCTGGATTATTGTTTTCCAGGAAACGCCGTACGTCGCACCTGGGACTTTTTTCTTTTGATTAACTCCTATTTTGTCTAATATGGGGTTTAAAACACAATTAAATTCTCCAACGAGAATTAATTCATGTGAATTGTAGAGAAATTGTTTTAGGTTTTAATAGTACATGGCTCTACATGTGTGGTCAGCTGGTGCATATACGTTAACTATTCTTATCTATTGTTTATTATGTTCTATGTCAATGTATGTTATTCTTCCATATATATCATGCCTCACACCTATTACTTTTCCTTTATATTTTTTGTTTATTATTATCCTGACTCCAGCTTCTTTGGATGTTCCCAGACTCCAATAGGATTTTACATCATGTTTGTATTGAACTGCTTGATCTGTTGTATTTCGTATATATGACATTCTTGTATAACAATAATGTCATAGCTATTTCGATTCATTATATCTAGTACACGATTTTGTTTATTTTGATTTAAGAAAGCTTGTGTGTTTAAAGTAATTATTTTAAAAGTGTCATTATTATTATTTGTATCATTTTATAAGCCGTTATGGAGCTATGGGAAGATTAGATAGCACAAGGGGTTTGGGGTTTTAAACATAAAAGATATATATATATATATATAATATTTTCAAATACCATAGTAAAGCAGAGAAAAGAAACCCCCTAACTGCCACCCTTCACACGATGACAAGCGCCTCATACAAAACAATGTCCCCATACAGTGAATACTTGCCTATGAAATAAACTTAAATACACTTCAAAGTTCTTTCTAACACATTCATGTTGTTTCTATTTCAGCTCTGGACACAGGACAGGTAGACAATTTTGCGCCTGTCCTGAGAAAGTGGGTTTTCTTTGGATCTCCCGTTTCACCCATACACACACAGCAAACTCCTTGGCACTGTTGGATTTATTTTTTCTTATCCCAGCTATGGCATTGTATTTATAAATCCCAGCCATTAGGTGACCCTGTTCATAGGGCGTTTATTGAGATATGCTTCGTCGAGTATTGCCGCCTATTTCTTCTCATCAATGTCGTCATTGGCCTTGATCTTCTCTCTGCCTCCCGGACTTCCAGACATCTCTCAAATCTTCATACTAGGCAATTTAGTTGATACGACCTGCTCCTGAAATTTTTTAATCCCTGTGGGGCGAAGGGGAATATCAATATCCCTGTACACACCACAGTTTAGGAAAGTTTTCTTTCTTTTTTTTCTAACACTAAATCCCTGCCACGATTTTTGTTCTTGTTGTTAAGCAGAACCATTCGGAAAGTAAAGCTGCTCACAAGCTAAACCCACACTTTTCATTGTATTTTCCAAGATGGCGACTAACATGGAAGAAGTGTATTTCAATAATAGTAGTGTTCTTTACATCGTAATTATTTACAGTGAAACTGCAGATCGTGTTGAAATATGTCAGTCTACGCCTTTTTTATTTTCATAATATTTTGTGGTAGTATAATTCATAATTTTGAGTTATTCATTATTTCACTACGTTTAACGTTCACTAAAAATGTAATGGAAACAATGAAAGTTCTGAAAATGCACATTTCTTACTTGTTTAGGCCTACGCCACTCGTCAGGTGAAAAAAAGTTATATTATTAAAAATAAAATTTTAACTTACTATATTTTTACGGCATTAACTTGATTAAGCCATTTAAGGTTACTTTTAAGTAACTAGTTCTTGCAGTATTGTTAAAAATAGTTGGTGTACGTAGCAAACATTTATTGTCAGCTAAAGAACTTAATGAATGGTTTCCTGTATTTACATAATCGAATATTTCTGTGTTCAGCTTCTTTAAGAAAAGAAATACATTATTTTTTGTCAGAAATTAAGTCATAAATATTATGCTTGAATTTAAATTTGTAGAATAGAATTGTATATGTGTGTATCAGTACAAAATATTTTGATTGTCGTATAAACAGAATATCAAATCGCTGTCAAATTGTATACTGTTATTTAGGTAAATGGTCATTTGCAGGTATTAAGTGCCTTATTTCCAGACATGACAGACTTGTTTAAAAATCCACCAGAAACAAAAATAAAATTGTGGAGTAAGGTGGGGGAAAAAATGAAATAAAAATGGTTTCCTGAAAATGGAGAGGCATGTGATAAGAAATGGAAAAATCTTTCCATGCACAAAGAAAAATTAGAGACTTAAACAATGAAACGGGAAAGGCTAGAAGAAACTTATTGGATGCTGGTCTTAAGAATAAATAATATTCAAGTCCACTTGCCAATTACCTATCATCCTCAATAACCCCATGTTTCACCCATCCAATGAATTCAGAAATTGCAGGCCCATCAACTTAAATTAATAAAGACTTAAACAGTGAAACACCTACCCTCCCACTGCTTCTTTTATAAGTTGTAAGTCTGACAAAATGAAAATAAAGAACATGCAGCCTCCAGACTGGTTTACTGGTTTTTTAGAAGAAAAGATAAAAGAAAGAAAGACAAGAATGGCAAAAAAAAGTTGAAGAAAAACAAGAAAGAGATTTAAGGGAACAAGAGAAGTTGCAGGCAATAAACAGACTTACAGATGTTATATTTCAACTTGTTACGTAAAAAATAAAGATGAAAATGTGTGCTATTTCTTTATCAGTTTCTTTACGTTTAAAGTGGAAATCCAGAAATTATAATCGTTATAATAAAATATGTATGTTAAATAAGAAACTTTTCTGACTGGTTGTTTCGTTGTATTCTACATCATATTTTAGTATGATAATATTCAAACTGTATACCTATTATGAATTCACTGTGCTAAGGGGTTAATAAAAATTCATTGTTTTTAATCGTTACTCTTGTGACAACTTGTCTTCGCATTAGCTACAATTGAATTTTATTACAGGATGCACACAAGATAATAAAATAAAAATATTTATTAATAAAACTTAAGTAAGTATACATAAACATAAGTATGAAACAACACTTCAAAAATCCATTAAGATTGTTTACATAACAAAGGAAGGAATTTTTTTAGTATATTTCAAACACCGTAAGTATGGTCAAAGTAACAAATATTCCAATACACTTTAAATAATGTAGGTACACCGATACTGGACATAATATGAGAAAAAAAAACGCAAAAAATAATTGAATGAATAAAACAAAATATTTCCTAGGAAAGTAGTGGATATTACAGTGCACATCAACTACTGTAAGCAAGGCCTATATGGCATTTGAAAATTAAAGGTAACAAAATGGATTACTTCACTATAACATCTTATTTACATTAGGCATAACTTATACAACATTTGATTTATACTGAAACGACCGCAAATATCAAGTTCCAAATTTTCCCTTATAACAGCATTTGAAATTTCTAAATAATAATTTGTACCCTGATAAAATGTGTAACTCGTAACTCATATAAAAAAATATATAATGTCATAATATCCAAAGATATAACTTATTTACTGGTGATTTCAAAACTACCACACAAAGCAGCAAAGTTTCCAAACAATAACTTATAAACAAATAATGGGCTAAAGTGTAATTACAAGTTTTCCACGATGCACTAAAATGCATGGTAACTTAATTTTATAGTAATATATATTATGATTCACTGCGTATTCCGTCTACGGAAAATTGGGACCCAGTCAGTGATGGAAGGTTCCTTTCATGAAGATTTTCTTTAGGGAAAAGGTTAAAATGTAATTTCTACTTAAAGCGTACTAAATTTTCATTTAATACATCAGTTTTAAAGAGTAAAACATTCACATTAGTTGGAACCATTGGCATCCACAAGTATTTTCAGGGGGAGGAGCAAAACATGTATGTAGGAGATCAGCTTTTACAGAGCAAGTCAAAAGACTAAAAGAATGTGTGCTTAAACACAAATTTACAGTTTTAGTAAAAATTACTAAAAATATCTGGTTTAACTGCGATGTTAAGCTTACATCATAATACATACAATTTTTTTGTGAAATGTAAGGGGGAGGCAAATGCCCCTTCCTGCGGGCGCCTATGGTTGGTACATTTTATAAGCGTTTGGTATTCTCAGATTAACTCATTTAGCTCACAGTAAAACAGGTGAGGACCAAGAATAAGGAGCATCCTTTATTGCGAAGTTATTGTCAGAATTTCTCTGTCCTATAGTGAGTCTAGCACCAAAGAAAGAAACTAGACACACAGTTGTACACAATTACCATTGTTATTCTACAAACCAACAGACACAATTTTAATATGCCCTTCACTACAGAGAGAAAAACGACTAGTAGTAATTTACTTGAGGCCGTGATGTTTATTTGCTTGAAACCTAACGTGGTGTGATCTCTTTATAACTTCTCTGAATGTTTTTGATAATACACCTGTTCGAATACCTTTAATCTAAATTTTGTTTCATCTGATAATCATGCACGACACATACGTGACTGAATATCACTGTTGCTTCAGTGCAACGGCAGGTTTATACCGTTAGGGATATAACAAAATGTAAAGTTACAGATACGTGTCCTGTCAGAAAGTTTGTGTGGTACTCTACTTAAGTGACTCAGTTTTATGTATAATTAGTATGTGAAGAAACTTTCTACATCGGGAGCTCAGTATACTCCATACGCAACATGTTTGTTAAAATTTTAAATATTAATTAAGGGACTAGAAAATATTTCATATGTCTACATATCACGAGTGCGTTATAGCAATGTTACATGACCCAATATTACCTAAATGTGAACATTACTTCACAGTTGAGAAAAACACATTTCAAAATTGCTAAGGAAAGCACGTCTATAAACGTCAAGTGTACTTGTAATTTTATTTGAAAAAAATTCGACAAATGTAAATAGCATGTGTGTTCTCAAAGAAGGAAAGAGCGCGTGCATTTGATTCCTCATTGTTGTAACCATGTGTCACGTGATTTATTATTACACCAAGACAATGCTGTTTTGTAATATTCTTTTAAATTTAAGTTTATTTAGTAAAAGAAATGAAGTAAAATGCGGAAACTAGGTTGTTTTGGATCACATTTCATTAAAATGTTCCATATGTATGCGTATAATGATGGCTAGTACAAACTTAGTTATTTCAATTTTTAAAAAATGTCCACCGGTTCGATTCCATGCAGTGGGCACAGCAGATAGCCTAATGTGACTTTGTTTTAAAAATAAACAATCAATTAAAAATCTCAAAATGTTCTTGACTCGAACTTACATGATCCTCAGATATAAGCAGAAAGCCGTATTCTTACAACTGGCTTCCGTGAGTTTTTTAAAATTGGCATAACTTAAAGCTTTTACGTACTAGATTTTATGTTTTCTGCCAGAAGTAAATACCACAAACCATTTTATCACATATCTCACCACTAGTATACTTATCAAATATGAAAACACTTATTCGGGTATCCCCTATACCCTACCAGGAACCCCCCTCAGCAGCTCTTGCCATTGTGATTTTCTAATTCTTTGGCTATTAAATGACAGATTTAAAGATGTTCCCAAGAAAGAAAAAAAAGTGTCTGCCTGCTGTGTGTGTGTGGGCCCACTTTTTTCGGTATGGCCCACGCTGCTTTTTAGTGAAGGTACATATGGTAAAATTATAATGTACAAAAATGTTATCTCACATCAATCAATGTACAGCACCTTGAAGGTTTTATACAGAATATAAAGATAAATATGTCCAAATCGATTGATTAAAATTATCAACTCCTTGCTGCGAAATATGTGCCTCAGTGTCATACACAACAGTATATGTTTCGGCATGTTCCATCTTCCATTGGCGGCAACTCTGCAAATGTCTTGATCTATTGATAATACAAGTATGTTCGATCTTATATTTTCTTTTTAGAAAATATAACTTTAAAAAATATTTGTAGATCATCTGGCACAACACCTTTTAGGTTTTATAGATAATCAGGAATTGGTGACCATGGCAGCTGCTCACATTTTTGAAATGCATTTAAAATTGCTTGTCTTAGTGCATTGACTACCCCAGTTACACTGCCTCTCAGAGGTGTAGTGGGGTAGGAACGCGTGGACACGGCGTAATTTAACTTTTTTTAGTTGGAACGCCACTATTTCGAACGAATCCCACCTTACACGGTTAAACACGTTCCAGAACTTCTTTATTTAGCACTACACCACAGCTGTCTGCTGCGCCAAGCTGGTATGCCAGCTTTATTGTCGCAGTTATTTCTACTGATGTACTGAATACATGCTGTGAAAAATATTTGCCACCACTTCTTCAAAGCCTGTAAAATTCTATTTACTCGTCAATGATGCTATGTTTTCCAGCTTTGCCTTCGACTTCTCAGCTCTGTAATTAGAGTCAGGATATTATGTTGTGGCCAGCATTGCTATGCATTGTGTACATAGATCTGTCAGTTTCATAGTTTTTTATTACTATTTCCTCAATACTACTTCACATACTTTTTAAAAGTATGTTCATGGGCCTTTTCTAGTTGAAACTGTTAATTTTTTCTCTCCTTATTTTCATTTCTTCCTATTCCAGTTTCCCATGTATATTATCTTCTACAGCTTTCATGGTACCGTGCCTCCACAGCAAACAGATCGACTCCTCGAATCCTTGTGAGAAATTTCTTTCTGTTGGTCTTTTTATTACTGCTTTCCACTACAAGCAAATGTCGTTGTAGTTTCTGATATCTTGGCGCCATTTTTGCGTATCTTTTTATAGCCAACTACATTACAAAATATGCAGTCTTGACTGAAAATCACTATCACTGGTAGCAGGAGCAGAGGAAGGTCTTTTAACTACCACGCCAGATGAAGCAGCTGTTGAAGTTTCAAAAGCTTGAGATGATTATAGCGTGTCTTGATTTTTAGTGAACTTTTGATAGTAGTCTCTATGATAACCCAGTCCATCACCTTCTCGTAGCTGTTTAGGTATCATTTTACATTATTTATCCATCTTATATGGTGAATCTATGGGTTCACTTTGTCTTTTAGTCCGTATGTCTTTCAGTTTCTTTAGCTTTTCATCGTTAAGAGGCGTAATGTTCGTGTATGATGAGATCTTGTTATGTATGATACATGTTGTTTGATCTTCCTTTTCTTCTTTCTTTGCTTTCTTTCATTTCTTTTGAACTGGTTCATCACTCACATCCCGTGACGTCATGATTCCTGCAATGAAAATAAACGTTTATCTATACATGTGAAGTCAAGGTCAAATTATAATATATAATAGCATTAAGTACTTAACGAATTGCATATAAAATATACTGCACCAGCAATTAACTTGTGTGATTTATTATTCAAACTTCATTTCCCACGGCTGAAAAAGCCGCGTCGCCCATACTGGCACAAAAACAGCAGACAGACTATCTAAATCTGTTATTTAAGACCCAAAGAATTAGAAAATCACAATGGCATGAGTTGCTGAGGGGAGGTTGCATTGTAGGCTATCGGGGATGCTAACCTAATTGGGATGATGTTGCACATAATATATATCCCGTACACAATAATCCATGCATATAAATAGCTTATGTTTTCTTACTTGCTCTTATTTGTCAGTAGAGTAGAAGCAAATAAGAATGTATTAGATATGTACAAAGATTACGGTGTACAAGCTTTATACTAAAACAAATATGTCATCAGAACGTTATTCTGAATGCGATTGCTGGAATGTCAATTTTCTGCGCATTTTAAAACTTCATACTCAAATGTTTATTAGGAAAAAACATAAATGTGCTCTTCCTTGACTTTGATGTAGTTGTATGTGAAATTTGGTAAGGATCAGCTAGATAGGTTTTGCACGTTTCATGACAGAATGACAGTGGATTAGAAATGGCAATATTACATATTATACATACAGTGTGTGGCTACAATACTGTTTGATGCTCCCCTAATGGATCATTCTCAGGGTCATCTCGAAAAATATTCCCACAGGCTGACCCAGCAGTGACACTGATGGTACCAAAGGGGGCATTGGATAATTTTAAACATTTGTGAGGATACTCACATTTTGTCCAATTCAAGGTCCAAAAGTACACACATGATGAAGCCTCCCGTAAGCATGTGTTTGTGGCCTTTCTGATTCTTGGTTGAACATACCCTTTCTATGTTATCCTCCCATGGAATTGCAAGTTCCATAATGAAAACTTTCTTCACTAAGCATAACCAATTGACCATATCAGGGTGCTAATAAAAAGCCAAGGGTCTTGTTTAAATCTGTTTTAACCTTCCACCCAGTACCTGGACAAAATAAAGAAATGAATTTGAAAGTTCCAGGTGTTCTAGAATGCTTGCCCTCCTTCAAAAACTGAATCACTTGTTTCTATTTTAGACCTGACTGATTCATTGTGTTAACTGGTGGATGATGGGCCATCTCAACTACCAGACACAACATCCAGTTGTGGTACATGCACTATGTCAAGCTGCAAATATATCACTGGAGTAGCTGGCTGGAATGTGCTCTTGAGCTCTTCTCTTGCCACAACTAGCACATGACTTGACCATCTTCTACTATATATATATAAATAATGGCAGCTTCTTTATGATGAAACAGATTATGGGTATTTTCAGTCATAAAATTGAAAGATGTGTGCTTATTTTTCATTTTTATATATTGCGTTAGAAACAGGAAAATATATAATATATAATAAGAAGATCTTTTATTTGTGAAATATTTGTAGATTATTATTTAATAATAATCTTAAATCAAAGTAACGATCATAGAAATTACACATTCAAGTTTAGCATATTAAAACTTATATCTGACATAAAGCTTTGTTTGTTTTCTTGAAGTTCGTGCAAAACTAGGTGATGGCTATCTGAAATATTCATCCCTAATATTGAAGTAATAGACTAGGAGGAGGAGAACTAGTCAACACTACTGTAAATTCATCACTGACCCACAAGGGAACTAGCACATAATAGGCCCATTCTTCTGTAGAATAACTTGAATTCACATCATACAACACTGAGAAAGTAAGACAGGCCAGCAAAGAAGATCACTGTAAAAACAAAGTTGAAATCGAAACAAATTTAAAATATCTAGCTACTGTTTCTATTTCAAACTTTGACAGTAATTTTGTTTCATTACACTATTCTTTTTGTTAATCATATACATTAGTTAGTAAATTAGTGGGCTTATTCATTAACTGTTCAGATAATAAAATTATATTAAAAAAGATAAAAAGTAACTGGATTACTTAGCTAAGCCTTAATAGTTTTTGTTCTCAGTGACTTTTAGCTAAATATTAATATTCCTATTAATTTCTTGTAAATATTCTATTTAGTATTGTTCTTTTGAGAATAACATAACTTGCTTAGTTTGTTCAGTTGTTTACTGTTGCTAATACATTTGTTTTCTCAGTTGCTGTAGTGCAGAGCAGCAATTAACAGTCATGAGTTCAATTTTTATATGAAAAATGTAAACTACCCATTTATGTGGTACAGGATTGTACCATATGATTGCTACCCCTTAGTTAACTTCTAAAGGTTTTGAATTTTTTGTTTACTTTAAGGTGGATTTTAAATTAGAAAGAGGACCAAATAAATAATTTAACTTTTCATTACTCTAGCTGTGCATGGAGCCCAGAATCTCTGTAATTTATTGTATTTTTCTTGCCAAAATATAGCTGTAACTTCATTAACAAGATCCCAAAATAGACAGCTGTCTTTTCTGTCGGCAAAACAATTAATGTTCAGAGTTTTCCTCACCTCTATGCTAAAGGGAAAATGGTCTAGAGTCACATGAGTAAGATGTGAGCTGTAAGCAGCTTGGCTTTGATTACGTTATTTAAGATAGACAAAGTAATGAAATATCTATGGGATTTTGAGTCCGTTATACTTCACCATATAGTAATCTAATTAATTTAAGTATGTGAATAATGTTATAACATTTCGTCGAATTCAAGGAGTTGAAATATAATTGTTTGTTTGTTTTTAAAGTTAAGCACAAAGCTACACAATGGGTTATATGGGCTCTGCTCACCACGGGTATCGAAACCCGGTTTCTAGCGTTGTAAGTTCGCAGACATACGGCTGTGCCACTGGGGGACGTTGAAATATGAAGTCAAAAGATTCATCACTGTAAAAGGTAATGAGAAAATCAAGATGGCGGCTACTATGACTGCCAAAGCAAAGAATATCTAACATCTCAGTTTATATATCCGTATAACCTTAAAACTTATATCTATATCAATGCATTCAGGATCAAGGAGTGGGAATATATTATTTAAAAGTATATGGTTTCATAAAATTTCAGATGGCAGCTAGTACGGCTACCATATCAAGATAGACCGATCTCTGAATAACCCCTTCAACATCATACATAAAAATAATGGTGACTTGCTTCTGGATTTAAAAAACGTTTTATGATTGATTTTTGTCTAGGGACCATGAATGTTAAATTTACTATCAATGAATTCTTGACATGTTTAAGCGATTTTGATTGCGTTATATTTTTTATAAAAACCTTCCTTAGGCCCAAAATATTCAATATAATTAATTGTAATCAGTTTATAAGAAATAGTTTCATTCACATCAGTAATATATTTATTAAAGACCATAGCATAACCATTATGCCTATTTTCAATATCTTTGATGCAATATTATGTAATTATAACCTATATATTATATATTGTATGATTCACTGGGCTAATTTCAATCAAGTAAAAGCGACGCAATTGCCAAATATACTTATAAATAAACATAATATAACATTCTATCATTTGTCTTCACATAGAACACAATAGTGCATAAATGATCATATAATAGTATCATCATGCATTAATACAGAAGTTACACGCTACTCAATAATTTACTTTTGCCTTTAGTTCCAAATCAGATTCTGGCATTGTGTCAGACAATGGACTATTGCAGCAGTCTCCTCTTCCTTGATACTGTCTTATTGCATCTACATCTTGGCACATTGACATCACAAGTACATTTGATCAATTTCAGAATGCATGTTGGAGTAAGTAAACACCTTCAGGCACTGGCACTGGAAGCATTGGTTATATACTTTCATCCGGAAACTAGCCGTACTTACGTAAGTCAAAATATGATAGATGGCGTTGTGGCATTTTCTGTAAGTGCTCTGTTGTTGAAGAAAGGGTACAAAGCTTAGGGACTGTAGAAGTACCTTTTGTATCTTTATGGTCTAGGCATCTTGGCGTATCTGCATGCTATGGATAAAAATATATTAATACAAAAGTCTGAAGAAGAACATCAGTAAGTCCTCCAAAAATTGAAAGAGAGTATCCAGCCCTCAAGATCACAACTGTTCTCTTGCCAATACAAAAAAGTAGCTCGCCACTGTGTCACACACTGAAAGAACATAAGCTATTAATAAATTTCATACAAAATCTGCACACTCAGTTGAAAAGGTTCTTATGTCCACAACAGATCTGTTTAATACTAGATACTATTGATTCCATGATGACCAAAGATTCTAGGTTTGGTGATACCTATTGATGCAGGAGCAACACAAACATGTCAGTGTCGTCTGTGATGACACACATCCCTGTGTCCTGCTTCTTTGCTTCCATAATCACCTGCTATATGATTATTGTATTTGCTTCTTCATGACACACTAATATATTATCCTTCTGAATTAGTACACCTTTCTTGATAGTGACTCTAATTATTATCAGTAACCAATAACTTGTTGATTTGTAGATTAGGATCCTTAGTCATGTGATAACAAATTATGTCAATAAGCTACTTAATTGTTTTCAGTGATACTGGGGAAATATTTCTGGGAAGGAAGTTACATGTTTAAACGCATCTGATAGACTCTTCTCGCTTTTGCCTGTCTGCTTGGCCTAGTTCCACTCCATTTTGTGAAATCTCTGTACCTGTTAAACACAAGGTACATATCATCTTCGATCAGCTTCTCTACAATGAAAGCCTTGAAGTTACTTACGTAGTATAGGAATACAATGTTTGTATGTCAGTGCACTGTCCACATAAGGGTCCATGATCAGAATGATGTGCAGTTGTGTAATAATCAAAATCAATTTCCGTACAATTACCTGGACCTTGGACCCGATTTTTTAGCTTATATATGACTGGGGTGAGGTGGGATGGTGAAATGCACACTAGTTAAAATATGACACTTCAAATTTTGAGAGAAAAAAAAGACTCCCAAATTATGTTAATATTAAAGGCGCACTTCATGTGATTTGCATGAACTATATAAAATAATACTTTTTGTTTCATATTTTAAAGGAATAAAAAGGTAACCCATAGTTGAATTATTCAGCTCCCTTCCCCGATTGCAAATTCTAACTGGTCCCCTACCACGAATACGTTTCAACTTCACATAAACGTTACATGTATTCGTAACAGTATTAAAACCTACTTGTCATAATTTTTTCTTGTTGCGTTAGATAGGTGATTATTGTCATATTTGAGATTGATTTGTGATGTGAGGTATGATTATTCTGATGAACATGTGCCATTTTAGCTTGTGGAGGTCATTGGGGTCATCGTGCATACTGATCTCATTAGGTGACCTTTGTCACAGATGACACAAATTGTTATGGGTAACTGTGATGAGAAGTCGGTTTTGGCTTATTTGGGAACAGACAGAGGGGGCAATATACTTTAAATTAAAAATTAATTGATATTATAACGTGTTACTGTGTATACTTATATTCCTAAAACCTAGGTACAGAAAGACCGTTAACGATACACCATGAAATATCAAAATTGATACTCGGCTTTTTAAAGCTCAGCTTCAGTGGCCATTTTGACCATCACTTTAAATGTCCCAAGTTCTGTATTTGTTTTGAATTTCGCGCATAGCTACACGAGGGCTATCTGCGCTAACCGTCCCTAATTTACCAGTGAAAGACTAGAGAGAAGGCAGCTAGTTCATCACCACTCACCGCACGCCAACTCTTGGGCTACTCTTTTATCATCGAATAGTGGGATTGGCCATCACATTATAACGCTCCCATGGGTGAACATGTTTGGTGGGACGAGGATTCGAACACGCGACCCTCAGATTGCAAGTCAAGTGTCCTAACCACCTGGCGATTCCGGGCCCCCAAATTCTGTAAGGATAAACGTTTTACCATTTATAAATTAATTTTCCAGACATTAAACATATGTGCAGACATCATAATTATTACTCCATAATACATATTATCGAATGCATTTAACAATCTCTATTTTTGTAGTCATATTGATCGCCGTCTTCATTTTCTCATTACCATTTACATTGGCGATTCTCTTGGTTTTAAATTTGAAGTCCTTGACCTTAACACATAGATGTAGACACCGTAATTGTGGTTATGTCATATAGGAGCTGAGATATTGGCCCTTCCTTGGTTTGGCAGCCCTCTTGGCCACCGTCTTAAATATCACAAAATGCTCAGGTCTGATAAAAGATCATCCACCGGATTCGTAACCAGCACCCTAGAATTATCCTAAAAACATCGTATAAACATTCAGTTCAAGATCTTCATCTTGGCTGTTGGACTTTATTAGATTTTCATTAATTAGGAGAGAATGTAATAATAGTATTCCAACCACACTATGTTCGCCATATCCATTGTCTACCGTTCTCATGAAGATGATTGGGTGGCCCAGTTGAAACATGTAGAGGTTATTTGAACTGGTAATTTTGTTTTAGTTATTTTATGTTCTATTAAATTGTTATAATAAATCACTCACTTGTGCATTTAATAGGTTGTTATCAACATAGCACCACTTGAGTCAATTAAGACATTTAAAGATTATAGACCTCAGCCTTTATAAAGTCAAATCACGATATCTTGTACGTTCTGAAAAAAAAATCTACAAACTAACAATTTCTAAAATTTAGAGTATATTATTTATGATATATTCCAATATTATTCCTTAACAATGAAGTCGCATTACAGTAGTTTTATAGTAACTGCATTTGTTTGTATTGGTATGACATAATATCTGTGTTGACTGTATGATAACTCTGAATTTATTTGTGAAATCAGGTATGATTTTATTTACTTATTTGTATTATTTTGAACTTGGCAAATACGGCTTGTAAACAGAAAGGTTACAAAATCTTCAAGGTTAAAAGCAGTGATCATTTCTTATATAGCAGTTCACTTAATTTCAGTTACTGGTGTAAATTGCTGTGTCTTTCTGACAAACACAAAATGGTGGAATAACTTCTTTGTGTACATGGGATAGCTAAATTTTCTGACTGGTGACTGTTGCCAGTGGCTGTCATAGTTAAAACTCTGGCTAACGTAACTGTACAGAGATTTGACATTCGAGTTCTAAAGAATATCAGCATATTCTGAAAACATACATAGCACTCGTAAAATATGAGTGGGGTTAATACTTTCTGGTGCGGCCCCTTGCCTTATACTGGATAATGATCTACTTACGCATTGTCTGGACAAGATTGGTAATCATGATATGCAGGATTGCAGGTATTTTCTGGCTCATAATTTAAAGAATAATATTAAGGAATCCAGTAATGTTTTTTTCCTGGGATTCGTTTGCATGAATTTGTCATGGAGAGTACATACACTCATTGGGATTCATCTCCATTGATTGGCCAGACAATGACAGAGTTGTAATGCCTTGAGGGGTATATATTTACTAATGTCATTTCTACATACGTGCACTATTACATTAAAAGCCGTATGGATTGTTCATTTATCAGCACTTGTATAAAATGTGTTTAATTATAGTATAGGATGAGTGCATTTGCTATGAACACTTGAAATGTACCATGTACATTACATTTTGTTTGGATGCCCTTTTCGTGACTTTTTCTATAAAAATCCATGATTCTTGGTCTTTTTTTTTATCTTATTTCTGAACTATCATCAGTGGAGGAAGCCATACAAGAAGCAGAATGGAAGGTGAGCTGTTATGAGCTGAACTCAACGCACTGTGCAAAATTCGAGTGACCCTGGGCAAAGAACTTAACCTAGAAGTTCCCGAGCCCATGAAACAGGATCTACCTAATGAGGATTTTGAATCTCACATCCCCTTCCGAAATAGAGTACGTCTACTTGCAAGATGGTCAGATCATACTTGATGCCTCGTGTTGCTTCTGTGTCAGAAATACGGAAGAAATAGTACTAGTATTACTGTCCCCTATAGAAATGCAGGTTTTCAAAGTTGTATTGGAGGGATTTCTACCAACAACTCAAGGAGGTGTACTTAAACATCAACAGATCATACTTGATGGTCAGATCATACTTGATGCCTCGTGTTGCTTCTGTGTCAGAAATACGGAAGAAATAGTACTAGTATTACTGTCCCCTATAGAAATGCAGGTTTTCAAAGTTGTATTGGAGGGATTTCTACCAACAACTTAAGGAGGTGTACTTAAACATCAACACCATCTTCCTTATTATTCAGTCACCGACTAAGTTTCGGGCGAGAGAAATAAAAAAAGAAAGCTGGCTAAGGGACTGCAAAAATATTTACTGCAAGAACTATCTTGTACTTGTCCACGTCAGCTCCAAAATCCAGCCCCTAGCGGCTATTAGTAATTGGAACTACCACTTTCAGCTCCAAACCATATAATTGATGATGGGTTGGACATTCAGTGCATGAGACATTGCCACCTTGTGGGGAAGAACTTCCACATAGATGAAAAGGACCGTCATCTGTAGGAGAAAGTAATAAAATGAAGACTAAAGAGAAAAGAGGCCTTCCAGAAGATTAACACCGAAAGTTGCCAATTAATGGAGGACCTCGATAAGTTTTTGATGTTTCTCTGTAATATTGTGTTGAATTTTGTTTAATCCTCGTTTTCTATGTAACTTCTACTTTTGTTTGTGAATTGCAATTTAGTTTTAGTTTTTTCAATTTAATGTATTCAGTTAGTGTAGTGTTCTGATAGATTTTAGTTCTTTTCATTTATCCGAAGTTTTATTTTCAGTTCTGTTTGATCTTATCTTTTAAATACCAAATTACATTTTTTTTAAATATTTCATGTGTATTTTATTTGTAATTCAATTGTGTTTAGTATTTTAATTTATGACAATTAAATTTGGTATCTTGTGCTTAAATTTTGTTTTGAAACATGATTGGGTTTACCTTTTTTGAAATTTTGATTTCAAATTATAGTGTTTAAATTTTGTTTGAATGTTTTTAATCTTGTTTTGTGTTTATGATGAACTGTTATGTTGATGTTCGGATTTTTCTTTGTTTCAATCCTGAATTTGAATTGGTAATGTGTTTTGTTTTTTGTAATACGTAACTGACCAGTTATTATTCGTATTATATTGTGGTTTTCATTTATTGTAATTTCATTTTATGTTGAGCTTATTGCAATTTAATTTATTTTGAGTTGCATCTAATGTGAGTAATTTCATTTTAATGTATTGTTTTTAAGTGGTTATGGAATTTCTGTGTTACCCTCTTTTTCATAGTGTATGTGTTACGGCACTTGCATATCACCTGGGAAAAATAATTACTGCCTAGTATGAACTAATTATCAGCTTGCTATGTGATTTAGTTTTAGTGTCGGTGTCGAATACGGAAGGGATTTTGTTGTAGCTGGAATAACTGGTATATCACTGGTATAATACTTTTACTTAGGTGAAGGCTACTTACAACACTATCCCACAGAAGCTTGTACTAGTTTCATTTTGTTCCTGTGTCTACTCTCTAGGGTCGGGCAAAACCATTCCAAGAGCACTTTCACCAGTCTTGGAGTGACACTATTGCTTTACTATCTATTTAGAACTCCACGAAATGTCCATTTTTATGTTTTGATGTTGATATGTATATCACAATTCATTTGTGATTGTTTAATAATTCAGTTTACTTGGTGATAATTGTGCACATTTTACCTATTGTAAATATTGTTATACTGTTACATATTGGCTTCAAAGGTATCTGTAGGAAAATATGTAAATTTAAATATGGTCGTATTCGAGTTATGCCTGATCCAAAAGTCATTCTTACCTTAGGGTGGAGTAGTTTGTGAAGTATTCGAAGGTAAGACTAGTAACCAGTTTAACAAGAGGATGGGCAGAAAGTATATTATGGAATTAATCTGAACAATGCTCTACCTGAATTGAGGATTTGATTGAAATTTTAATAATAAATGAAAACACAATATTAAGCAAGACAAAATACCAAAGTAATGCAAAAGATAAAATTAGCTAACAAGATTCGTACAAAAAACAGGAGATAATATTACATTCTCCCCAGGGACGTTTTTCTCTAACAGCAAGAAAAGACAGCACGAAACCAAAATTTAAAATGTGTCTTAACTGAAAGAATCAACTAGTATATATATTAATTTGGATAGGACTGAATTCCTCAAACTCCATTTGCCACCCATGTTACTAAGTTATTTTCTTTAGAAAATAGGAAAGATAGAAATCTCAGGTATTTGGTATATCAGGTAGACTTATTTCCGAGAGAATGCTATACGTATCCACAATAAATAACAGTTCTAGAAAGTTCTAAGAAGAGAATGAAATTAATAATCACAACAAAGAGAAGACAAGTAAATATAAGTGCAAATAAAACATAAAATCTTCATTCACATAAAACATATAAGTTTGACCAATATCGACCAGATTATAAAAGCATGTTTGGATAAGACAAAAACAGGAGGAAGAATCATAATGATATTAAACTTTCAAATCAGAGAGAAGTTATAGTGTAGTATCATACAATCCTATATTACCCATGTAACGATCATTTTCATCCTTCATTAAAAGAAAAGAAAATCTCAACTCATAACTTGTATAAGTCCCTGTACAGCTCCTAGGAATGATGCATTTTAATTGCAGTAAGATTAGACGACTGCATATATAAGCTTTACTGGACAATTTTTGTGATATTTAGTATTTTATAAGCAAACGGATTTACACGAAAGTTTTGAAAAGTTTACCTGAATATAAATAAATAAATAAGATACATTCTTCAGATGTTATGAAAAGGTAAAATTAGTAGGTCTTTCAACTACTACATTTGTCCATGACTGGTGTGACTTGCAGATCCATTAGTATACGTCTCAAAGAATTTTCCAGTAACATCATCCGATTGATAGTACAAAAATACCCAAAGCAAAATTATCCTTGACAGACACACAAGAATAGGGTTAACACAGACCAAATTTGTATATCTACATGCATCCGATTGAAAATACTACTAGTTTGTTATATTTTGATAAACAAGAAATGCCCATTTTTGTAAAATAGAAGAAAAACAAACAAGTGGTATATGTCACAAACTATAACTGCTCCTCTTATCTTCCTAAGCTGGCTTGTGCAAAGTTATGAATAATTTGGACATTCTTAAAGATCAACCATATGTTGCTCAAACTTAAAGCATTGGTCCATGGTAAGGTACACTTGCTGTCTTCTTTCGGGTTTCATGATTAATAGCCTTTACACATGGCCTTTTTATTGCCAATTTAACACCTTTCATTTCACTTTTGGACCATTCACTCCTTATATTTGGGTTGTACACGTTTGTTCCACATAAAAAAATTACATCCTACGTAGTTAGTCACTTATTTTTTACACCCTACCCTCTATCTCAAGACTTATCAGGTTTTTATGTACCCTCTATTTTCTATCTCAGGACGGTATGGTTTTATACAGTCCATATGTAGGGGTTAAGTATATTATCCTCCCCATATCCACACATTTTTTATAGATATCATTACATTTATTCAAGGTTATTTACATTCATGTAAACATATCTTAATTAAAGACAATTAAAAACAATATTTCTAAGATTACAAATGTCATAATTGATAACAATGAAACAATATCAATAATGCTGTTTATCACACCTTAATGTTTTTATATTATTTATCTATTTCAAACATTTCTTTCTTTCCTCGTTGTTTAACAGCGGCTCAACATTAAGTCTGAGGGCTTATCACACTAAAATTGGGTTTAATACCAGCAGTGGGCAGAACACAGATAGACTATTGTGTGGCGATGAGCTTATAACAAACAAGCAGTCTTTCCTTTTTGGTTGATCCTCACAAAGCTTACATGATTCCAAAGACCAATGAAAACAATCAACATCGCTGAAGCTAAATGCTCACCGGAAATTATAATTTCGTTGCCATAAGCATCATACCTTGATGCATCAAGCCAAATTGTGAGACAAACAGGTGCTCTAATTTTAGACACCGGGAAATCCCACAATGAACCAATTTAAGAGCCCTTATCATGCATAAAACTTTTTCTAAATAAATTTGCCAATCCTGTCAAAAGATTGGAAAGGGATACATGTACTTCTCCAATACAAGTATTGGCCATTGCTGCAACTATTACAATAGTATTAGCTCAAACAAGATCATTGTGAGGTGAATACTGTTTCAGGCTCTTGGAATCCAAGTGTCAATACATTCAGAAGAGGAGACTCGACCCCTAATTTCATTATATCAGGAATATCTAGTAGCCATTTAATATATCATACAATACTGAAATATAGAAGGGACGATAGCAAGATGGATAACATCATTGCAGGAGTATGATTTAGTTACTCACTACCACCTAGGCCCACAACACAAAAGTGACCATAAATTGTCTAGTTGTATGGTGAAATTACGTCTGTTGAATGTCCACATCCTTTACACCACGTGAGAGTTAAAACCATTTCTTCCATAGTGATGACTAGCCATACTGTAGGCTAAGAGCAATTGAAAGACCCAGATTTTGCGTTGGTTCTTCTTGTCATGCAGCAAGGTAAAGTGCGACAACCTCAGATCGAGAAATGTGATATAGATGCACATAACCTATGGCATTTGCGCGAACAGTTAAGAGTGCAGGAAGGTGGCCTGTACTGTTGTTACCAACTATTGTGTTCTGGTTCTCAGCCTGTGTAACAGCTAGTGGTCCCCAATATTCTGAGGCACGAGACTTTCAAACTTTGCATAAAACAAAGACTGAAAATCATCAAGGCATACACAAAAAGTGCTAACATTTAATGGTGATTCTACTTCCTGCATTTTAGTCGAAATTGTCACTGCTTGTTAACTGTATGATGTATGCCACCCATAAAAAGACGTTTGCCTGAACAGGGCAAATGGCAACAGAGAATTGTTGATTTTACCCTGCCTAGAATAGCCCTGAATATTGCTGGTATTCTTCCTGAGATATGAAAAGGTCACATGTCTGGACTCGTGGTTTTCAACTACTTCATGTAGTGGGCCATAGGTTTCTGATACATTGGTGGAATGCTAAATACCTTGGCTGCAAGCACTCGAATAGATCCACATGGATTAAGCCAATTTTAACAGCTAATTTTGGCTGATTTGAGTAAAATGTTGGGAGTGGTGAAGATGCAGACTTCACTATACAACTCTCAGTCTGACGGTCAAAGAGAATGGGTTGTACAGAATATCAAGTAGATACTTGATAAGCTGTTAATTTTGGTCTAACTAACTGGGATGCATACTTGCCTTGTGTTATGATAGCTTCCAGAGTAAGTGAACAAAGATTGACAGATTGTTTACTGAACATAGTCATGTTTGGATGGGTATATTTGCTCCCCGTATATGTGGGATATGGTCATCTCTCTACAGCAGATGTCCTAAAATGGCCACAAACATATAGAATGGTTAAGGTTAGTGTTAATTGATATGCACGAGTTCGCAAATCAACAGCTAGAAAAGGCCAGATGAAATACTACGAAAAGCCAATGAAGGATGAGGACATGCCAGATATAGAGGTGAGAAACAGTTCGAACAATTGGTCAAACCACCACTTATGGCCTCCTGATTGATATGGTTGGGGCTAAACCCAATCATAATGCATCTAGAGTAGTCATTTAATCAAGAAACCATTGACTGAAATTATGTGGCATTCCCTGTTTTTCAGGCTCTTGGTTGGTATTGTAAGGTACAATGTACTCTCTTCATTGAACAATTACCATCAATCACTAAGCAGCTAGGATATCCACGTGGTTCAAAGGTCAATGACAGAGAGAAAGTGGTGTTCCTTACTTTCCGAGGTATCAGTGTATGTGCTACATTGTATGTTTACTACTAAATTATCTATATTTATAATAGTTTGCTGATTGCAAGGTTAATGAGATCAAAGGGGCTTTGAGATTCTTACATTTCAAATTTTACCAGTGTTACTTTGAGATATATCTGGACAAAAAATAATAGATGCTTAATTAACACAGTAAGGATGGCTGGTGTGAGAAGATGAAATACCTATACCATTAGGAGTTTGCACAATTGAATGGTGTATAACTTCTCCTTGTGCAGTAACGGAGTTGTGTTTTGTCTGAACGTATATTGTTACTTACTGCAGTAACAGTACCAATATTAATATTAGCTTAGCTTAGAAAAAAAAAACGTTTTGACTTTGATGGCTCATAGCTTTCAGCACTTTACTGTGTTGTGGCTATTGAAATATAGTTTGTATGTTTGCATGGTGTATCCTGAAAAGGCTACCAAAGTAATTTGCACAGGAGTCAGTCTATTTTAAGTTAGTGTATTTGACCACGTATATGGAAAATATATGTTTATCGCAACATATGTGTATACATAATTATATGCATACGGTTTTACACATATTTATGAACATAAGATGAAGTCATTCATAAGTGTTATATAATATAAATGGATCAATTACACAAAGAACGCCACTATTAAGAAACAGGCCCAGCATGGCCAGGTGGTTAGGGCGCTCGACTCGCAATCTGAGGGTCGCTGGTTCGAATCCCTGTCACACCAAACATGCTCGCCCTTTTAGTCGTAGGGGCGTTATAATGTGACAGTCAATTCGTTGGTAAAAGAGTAGCCCAAGAGTTAGCGGTGGGTGGTGATGACTAGCTGCTTCCCTCTAGTCTTACACTGCTAAATTAAGGACGGCTAGCGCAGATAGCCCTCGTGTAGCTTTGCGCGAAATTCAAAACAAACCAAACCAATTAAGAAACATGTGAATGTTAATAGAGAACTTAATAAGACGTGATATAAGAGTTAACAGTAATTTCTGTCCTATAACGCTTTATCTGAAGATACAGTACACCTGTACATTATCAGTAGAAATTAAATTCACGTACTGCAGTAGCGTATTTATCATGGCAAATGTAATCTTGGTGTATTCAAAGTATTATTTGATTGGGCCCAGCATGGCAAGGTGGTTAGGGTGCTCGATTCGCAATCCGAGGGTCGTGGGTTCGAATCCCCGTCCCACCTCACATGTTCGCCCTTTCAGCCGTAGGGTCGTTATAATGTTACGATTAATCCCACTATTCGTTGGTAAAAGAGTAGCCCAAGAGTTGGCCGGTTGGGGATGACTAGCTGTCTTCTCTTTAGTCTTTCACTGCTAAATTTGGGGCGGCTAGTGCAGATTGCCCTCGTATAGATTTGCGCGAAATCCATAACAAACGAACAAAAATTATTTGATTGTGATGAAATGTTTTCAATCATTGGAACTTTTAATAAACACGTAGTTTTCTAAATATTTTCTCAACAATCTTTCAGTACAATCCACAGTACAAAATGTATGAAAATGCAGACTGTGAGTGTACTAAGAGAGGGGTAGAAAGTAACATCAGTTTGGCAAACTTTGAGAAACAAAACCTAGCTTGTACTAAATTTATGTTTGAAAAAAATATTACAAGGGGTAGATGAAAAAAGTTTGGTGGATTCAAACAGTCAGTGGTATAGTTTGAGGGCTGCTATTCCAATTAGCCCATGTTGTGGGAACCAATTTTACAGTCTGTCTTGAATAAACATATTTCCAACTAAGTGGTACCAGATTACATTTCGCACCCCTGAACACAATTGTTTAAACTTACATATCCATCTTGTTAGAATTACTTTACATTAGAAGTCTCTCCATTATTACTGATATACAGACAATGTTAGTTGTTCTTGAATGGTGTGTTCAACATTCGTCTTTTGTTGGCTTTTCACAACTATTATTTTGCAACACGTCCCAAGTCTATAGTTTAGCTTGTTCGAAGCATGTATTTATTTCTTTTGTCTGCAGAAACCATTGAATTCTTCTGACACTGCCAAGGAAGGAAGTACCTAAAACAACCATCAATACACTCATGACTTTCTGTTTGATGAGGAGTTGAACTTCCTCACTCACCTAAAGACTGCTGAAACTGGCTTGACCTACAACCTGGTAGAACCCATGGATGAAGATGCATTGCTAGATGATGCATCAGACATCCAGGAACTTGTCGAGTTGGTTATTGGTCTGGCTCTGAAATCTCCAATGGCTGTGTAGCTCAAGTTGTGTATGGACCCTCTTACAGATCCAAAGCCCTCAGCAGATGAAGTGACAATGGAGGTTGCAGAAATAATACTGCTCCACCTCTATCGTAGCTGAGGTGAGACTGCAGGAGGCTCAACAACAGCTGTCAACTTCAGCGCCATCAGCAGTGAAGAAAAGGTTCAAACAGATAGCATACCAATGAAAGCTTCTCCTGAGGTGTCCCATCAGAGAGTGTTTGAGTACTAATCAAAAAAGTCAAGACTACTACATCTCAAAGTCTAAGAAGACATTCACAAAGTTGAGGTGACTTTAGGGTGGCTGAATTCTGAGGAGACAGGGACAAGACATCTCCCAAAGCTTGGCTGGCTTCAGCATAAACAACAGTGGAAATTCTGACAGCAAACTACCACCAGTAGTATTGTCATATCCAGGAACCAGCTGATTGTGAAGATCTTATCATGTGCTACACCATTTGGGATTTATGAAGGGTCATCATCTTAACAACAGGCAAAAAACATAGCCGGGATCAGTGAAACACTGTTAAGGCGAAGTGTTGGACACCATTACCATCATTGGTCAAGCAGCTACTGACTCAGAGGTGCTGAGAATCACCTGAAAATCCCCAGACAGTTGATCTGCTGACAGCCCCACCTACCACCCTCGCCATAATTCTAACAGTGCTGCAAATTCATCTACTTAAGCAACATTGCGAAGAAATGGCTGAGAAATGACAAAGGCCTTGGCTATATATGACCAGGGAAAAGACTAACTGCGACACCAGGAAATTAGTAAGAAAATTAAAACCTGAATAGCTTACCTCCACAAAATCAGTCACCACGCCCACGGATGCAAACCACAGATAATAATGTACATATTGTTACGACAGCGAAGTAGCGTGACGCTGGTGACACGTGATGGATTTCTTGAATGATCATAAATGATCGGAGAGGCCAGAATGTATTCGAGACGCCCCTTCATTAGTATATAAGTCTGGCAGAGAAGCCAGTGATAGATAGGTAATTAAAGAAGCGATCAGTGGTGACGATAATATAACGTGTGTGTTTGTACTCGTAGAGAGCAAAGTTATCGAGATCGTGAATCGCTGTGATTTATTATAAAAGTAGTTAAGTTTAAGGTGACGAGAAACGTACTGACTGTGGAATTACTGTGTATTAAAAGTTTGTATCAAGAGAGAATAAACTGGTTTAATGAAGAAGGGACTTGTATCGCTGAAGTTCCTTGGAAGAAATTTATACCAGAAATTAACAAACAAGCAGATATGTAACAAACTGGTGTCAGAAGTGGGATGGAAAAAGAAAAAAGAGAAGATGGAAACGAGAAGTGGTTGGAGGAGAAATAAAATGAATAATAAGAGAGACTACAGAAGTGGCAAGAAAACCAGCACTAGTGGCAACTGGAACAAGAAGAACGAGAAAAGAAACAGGAAGAAAGTCTCCAACACTTGAGAAAATCCAGCATACA
>NW_013673037.1:7910-9136 GCF_000517525.1 Limulus polyphemus | reverse complement strand
TTGAATTCGAATGTTACATTAAGTCCAGCACAGAGGTACCAAGGTTAGTACAGTCATCAGGATTCAAGAGAGCTCAATGCCGGCAACTTCAACACAGGGAACATGCCACAGCAGGAAAGGCTGCTTCCCAGAAAGGTTGTTGGAACTGTGGAGAGCAAGGACATATGAAGAGCCAGTGTAAGAAGAATACTGCCAATAAGTCAGCTTCAGAAAACCAGTAGTGGTTGGTGTTGATGGACACCCACCAACCCCAATCGTGAAAGTCCCAACAGCTAAGGGTAAAATGGCAAGCACACATAGTTTCAACGTGACAAGAAAGCTGGATGGCCAAAAGTGCAAATTTCTCATAGATTCTGAATCTCACCAAACCCTTGAGAGTATCAAGGTGCTAGATCACAAAGGAATACCAGAAGCCACACAGAAGCTCTGTGGTGTGACAGTACATTATGCAAGGTTGTGGGAAGCAGTGTGGGTAACTATTGAGTGCATGGGCATAAAGGACAAACACAAAATATACTTGGCTGACATTGAAGACCACTGCATATTAGGGTTAGACTATTTACTACCGAGGAAGTGTGTAGTTAACATTGATAAAATGACGTTTGGGAACAACAAAGGCCAAATTCCGGTAAGTGTTGCTGCATCTATTGATTTGCGTGTCCCAGCTTTTAAGTCAACTACAATACCCCCTATGTCAGAGAAGATAATTTGGGGTAAAATAAATAAACATCCCCAAGGAAGCCTGATGCTTGTGGAAGCAGTGGAAGACCCATCAAGTCCAGCAGACGTGAAGATTGGAAGGTCACTTGTGACAGGTCACCAAGTACTACCCATAACAGTGGCTAAATTTCTCTAAATGTGAGCAGAAACTTAAGGAAGGGGCATTGTTGGGTGTATGCAAGGAGGTAGAGCTAGTCAGTGTTAAGGCAAGAAATACAATCATAAAGAAAAGACACCCTCTTCTAGAACATTTAACTGACCTCTATAAGAACAGCATAGTCCATTTGACATCACCACAGGCTCTTCAGGTTAGGCAAATTATCCTTACCTCAATGCCACCAGGTTCTACCATCAGGACTGACCATGCTTCATTACGCTGGTTAAGATTATTAAAGAACCCAGGGGACAACTGGTACATTGTATCAGAAAGATAGACCAGTATGATTATGATATTGAATACAGAGAAGGAAAATCTTATGGAAATGCCGACGGACTGAGCCAAAGAC
>NW_013673037.1:6268-6910 GCF_000517525.1 Limulus polyphemus | reverse complement strand
TTGTGCTAAAAGAGGACCCAAGCATAAGGGACGTGTTCCAATGAAGTTATATCAAGTTGGCACACCAATGGAAAGAGTAGCCATTGACATTGCTCGTCTTTTGCCCCAAACTCGTGATGGAAACAAGTACATTTGTGTGATGGTGAATTTTTTCACCAAGTGGCCTGAGGCATATGCAATATCAAATCAGGAAGCTACAACTGTAGCTTTGACTATTAGTGATTTCTTCTTCGGATTTCGTATGCCATACAAACTGCATTCGGATCAAGTCCGTAATTTTGAATCAGCTGTGTTCCATGAATGCTGCAAGTTGTTTGGCATACGACGCCACTTCACCCACAGTCTGATGGGATGGTAGAAAAGTAGAACTGGACACTGGGACAAGAATTGGCAATGTTTTGTTATAGCTGCCAAGATGACTGGGATGTCTTACTCCCTCCACTGTTGATGGCCTGTACAACAGCAGAGCATCAAGCCACTGGATACACTCCAGCAAAGTTGATGTTTGGTCGGGAACTTCGGCTGCCAGTAGATCTGATAACAGGACGCCCACCTTATGAAGAGTTGCCTGAAAATGTGTCAGAGTTTGTGAAAGTTTTTATCTGAAAGGATGGATGATATTTATCATCAAGTGCATTCAAA
>NW_013673037.1:0-5370 GCF_000517525.1 Limulus polyphemus | reverse complement strand
AATTGATACCAGTGTGGTAGCAATTCAGTGCCAGTATTTATGAGTGATGGGTTAAGCCTTGGCTGGATTCAAACCTGGCATGAGGTGGGTGACTGGATAAAACGTGGAAATCATTGGCACAACATATTAACTCAGTACTCTAACAAATGGTAGACCCATGATCCAGAGATGCAAAATGATTAAGTACTATGGACAGCTTGTCTGTCAGCTCTGCTCAACCCCCAAACTCCTCTGTGACCATGACCACATGGATAGCTTGACGAGACTCAAGACTGCCCCATGATTCATTCATTTGACACCCGCCATCTTACCTGCTGGTGATGAGATAGCCTGGTTTTCAGGCATCATCCAATAATGATGTAAAGTCTGCACCACTTAATGATTGACAGTGAAAACATTTTATTCTCAACTACAATTTCTAAATGTTAACTAATGTATGCTGATAGGCCTAATTTTGCAATAAATGCTTATACAACAACTTCACTTAGTTGCTAATTATCTCTCGTATCTGCGACACTTTCTTTTATTTCTATTATTTTGTTGAAACATGACCCCCAACATTCCAGAACTAAACAAAATTACTGGTTGACAATAACAAACAAACTATCAAATTTATAATTCAATAATTGATCATCCACAACATAATTTTGTTACAATACAAAACAAATGAACTCTACTCTTGCCCAACTAAATATTTTTAAATGTTATGGCTCAAATTGATTCCCAAGTTTTGGAGAAGGTTCTAGTAACTAACTCACGCCAATCATTTCATATCAAAATGTCATTTAGGCATACAGTAATGAAAGTGTTCAAATTAAAAAGCATAGCCTACATCTTCTTCCATCCTTAGATCTTGAAGTCCCTTGAATAATCTTATTAAACAACAAAAACAGTGGTATGTGTATTAGTCATTTATTTTGACTATCACCACGTTGTTATTTTATTTTTTAGTAAACAACAATGCCTTGCACCTGTAGAAGGCTTAGGTAATTGAGCTGAAAGATTGTGCATTAAAAAAACTAAAATATAAAAAACGTGGTGATAGTCCAAATCAGTTACTTAATACAAATATGAGTACTCTCTTTAAAATAAAAAAGGGAAAAAACAGTGCTATGTTAAACTGAAAATTCTATAATTAAAATAAAGTAACTCTTGAAAATTTATTTTTCATAACTATAAACATTGCAATAATTAAGTAAATAATTAAATGTGTGACACTGTTAGATACCCAGGACTGTTTAATTTTAATGGAAGGTTATGATTTAGATAATCTGTATAGCGCTATGTCATATCTAGTTATTTTTAGAAGCAATATATTAAGTTTGCTTATGTAACTGTTCATGGATCATATATTGTGTGGTTCAGTTGTTATGAATTAGGGATTGTTTAGAATAGTGAGATTATTATGTCAGGTTGCTACAACTTTCTGTATTTCTTATTGGTTTAATTGAGTATTGTTACATCAGAATATCTAGTATTGCATGGAATATACTAGACCTCTTTCGAAGTATAAATACATGTCAAAAAACCATTATTTAGTTCTAGCTGTAGACTTCATAATGGTAAGTTTAGCAATAAAGAATGTATAATAGCGAGTTATAAAGTGAAATTATCACAGACTGTATTGTAATAACAGAGTAGAGAAGAATAATTCGTTTTGTGAAATTGTGTTCTAAAGTAACTGAACCAGTCTGTGTGTGGACTCTGACGCAAAAGAGACAATTATTTAAAGCTCTGTGGTAACCAACAGAGTATCTAACATTTGTATATACATTTCATTTGATTAGATATATTATTTTAAAACAAGTGTTTAATTGTATTGCTGTGTAGTTATTGTTGAAATTCATCGCCAAAAATTACAGACAAATTACAGCCTTACCAAACCTGACAAACACAAAGTATAGTAGAAGATTTTATTTTCATCTATTTTCCCTAAACTCTCCAGTGATTAAACCACTTTGGTGGTTTTCTTTTCTATGGCCTATGGTATGGAAATATATGACCTCTTGCATGCATCAAAACTTGCTGTTTTGTCACTGGGGAATTCTTTTCAGATATATGATTTAAGGAATTCATTTGTGGCTCCAACTTTGGGGATACTTTGAATTGGAATTGACAAGAACCTCTGATTCTTTACTTGGTTGATTTTACCTGTTGAAAAGCGTTCTTTGTTGTTAACTAGCTGGCTATTCTTCTTCCAGCATACCATCAAAGAACTTGCAGTGGATGGTCTTTTTTTCAGACTATCTGACTTTCTAGAATCTATTCTGTTGCACTTTAGGTTCCTTGTCTTCTATATATTGTGCTTTTGTTCTTGCTGTTACTGAAAGTTCAACCTCTTGTGGTATAGGAATTTTCTGGTCATAAGGTATGAAACTGTTTGAAGTAAATTTCATCTCATATCCATATTACTTTATGATGGAAAGTGTCATGAATTTAACATTTTAATAACTAGTTTAGAATATATCTCTAGTAGGTGAATTTGTGATTTTCTCATATTCATTGATTCTGCTTAGAGTGAAAATAGGTAGTAACCATAGAATAACAGGAAGATCGCCAAACATTGTATAATGAAGTTGGTGTATTAATTTCTGTGCCTTAAAATGAGTCTGACTTTCAAGAAAGAGACTATACATAAAATGGTACATAATCATAATCTTTATTCTCATAATAACAAGAGATAAAAGTGTAAATGTGTCCCTCACTAAGGCAAGAAAGGGGTTCTAATTCATATTCTATTTTTCTAGGAGTAGTTTTATTTCTTTTTATTATTAATAATAATAATATTCTATAAAAATTATCTATAAATGAGAGAATCTAGTTTTATATACTCAAACAAAACAGAGGTCAGACTGATCAGGACATATATGGTTCTACTGTAACTGGAAATCAGTTTTAACTCAGAGCAAAGACAGGGTATGCCTTTGAGTAAACATCGACTTGCCACCAAAAACGAATACTGTCTGTGTGAATCCAGCAGATGTAAACTTTCAGCCATATATCTTGCTGTAAAGTTTTGTAATGTCTTAATAAATTGAACCAATTACATATTAACTAGGTTAATAAGAACTTAGTTGTTCCCTTAATCCATTTTCTATATCAGAACCTAAACATATTATGTGTGCATAGATATCAGTCTACACATTAATAAAGGAGTTAGGAAATGCATAAGATGTTTGAATATTACATACTAACTTTTTTCTAAATTTTCCCATGCCAATGATTAGAAACACATACCTCTTTAGCTATGTGCCTGCCCTCGCTGGAGAGGGGTGAACTCATCTCTGATACATACTTGTGTACCTGTGTACTAAATTTCCATAAAAATCTATTTCTAATATGCACTCTTCCTCAATGTCAATACCCACATATCATGTTATGCAGAGAGATACCCACTTCGAACTTTCATCTTGTTGGAACTTTATGACTATCTGCTATTTGCATATATCCATCTTCTGGTTTCATCTCTGTTAGCGCATTCCCAGCATTTATTATCAGATTGGAGTGAATGATGTTAGTTGAAGAACAAGTGTCAATGAGCATTTTACAAGGCTTCTTATTAAAGAATACATTAACTATGAATTGCTTTATGTAAATAATGCATTCCTTATTTCAACTGGGACAGATGGAGTATTCTATCAGGTCTTTAGCTTGGCCAAAGAGAAAATGCATATCTCCAACATTTTGTAGCTATGAAGTTTCTGAAAGGCTTATAGATATATACAGAAATAACAAAAAAAGTTGCTATAATATTTGCTATAGTGTTCATGCACATATTAGAAAATGATACACTAACTTCATGGATCCAAAAAGGTCATGAACCTGTGTTTATATAACGTGTGTGCATATATATATACACACACATTTACAGTCTATGTAAAATGGAAGGCAAAGTAACAAATATATTGTTACGTATCTGTTTGTTTGTTAATTTCCAGTAGAAATTCGTTCTGGGGAACTTCAGCAATACAAGTCCTTTCTTGATTAAACCAGTTTATTACTTTCTCGATACAAACTTTTAATACACAGTAATTTCACAGTCAGTACATTTCTCGTCACTTTAAACTTAACAGCTTTTATAATAGATGCTATAGATCACAGCGATTCACAATCTCAATAACTTCGCTCTTGACGAGAACAAAACACACACTTTATATTACCGCGCTGGCTTTCACTGCCAGGTATATATACTAAAGAAGAAAGCATCTCGAATCAAACTCAGGCTTCCTACTAGCGTCACGTGACTTCCGCTGTCACAACAATATATATGTTACTTTACTTTCCATTTTACATAGACTGTAAATGTTTCACAGATATTTGAACAATTTATATACAAATAACCAACTAAATTTCCTGGATATTCTTTCAGATCATTCATACAGCAAACTAATAACAAGTTTATACTAAAAACTCTTCTAAACCGTTTTTCCTACACATAACCTTTCTCATACGAAAAAAACAGCTATGAACTTGCAAGTCTAATGAAAGCAAACTCAAGGGACTGATAGATCTGCAACACATGCTTGAGCTGAATGGTTATTCAAATACGTTTATCTATGATTCATTCGAAAGAGGTTGAAAGAAAATTATAAAGAGAATTTTCACCAATGACACACACATACGTTTGTGATTTGGACCATCCCATACATTAGGACAGACTTAAAAGAAATTTAATTTTAGTACAAAGATAAAGTTTATCAGTAATACTTGTAAAAAACAAAGAACAAAAGTAGAACCTTAAAACAAATATTAATACTCCACAAACAATCCATATAATTCTTGCAAGAAAAGGGAATTTCTACAGTGAAGAAACTGTTAGACATACTTGCAGCCCCCCCCCCCCCCAGTGGCACAGCGGTATGTCTGTGGACTTACGACGCTAGAAAATGGGTATCAATACCCGTGGTGGGCAGATCACAGATAGCTCATTGTGTAGCTTTGTGCATAAATTCAAACAAACAAATTATGGGTGCAAGTGTTATGATTTTAGGTAGTTTATCAGATATGAATGTTAAACTTAATTATTTTTAGAAGCAATAGTTTATAGCAGGTTTGTACATAACTGTTGATGAATCATAAATTGTGTAGTTCACTAATTATGAATTGGTGATTTTTATATTATTGTGTCATGTTACTAGAACCTTATAAGTGTTTCTCGTTGTTTTCATTGAGCATTATTGCATCATAATATCTCCTAGCTTGTGGAGCATTCGAGGCCTTTGTCAGGTTATAAATATGCGCCGAAAATGTAATTAGATAGATCTAATCTGCTTGATTGTGAGTTTAGCCATAAAAAGTGTATAGCGACAATTTCTAAAGTGAAATTATCATAGATTCTATTGCAATAACAGAGTAGATAAGAAACATTTG
>NW_013673036.1:33459-37549 GCF_000517525.1 Limulus polyphemus | reverse complement strand
AAGAAAATATGAATGAGTGGCGATTATCGTGGTAATTTGGCATCTGGCGAGACTGAGACTGAGGGAGTGGTCTGTATAGGACACCCAGCTTTGGTCAAAGGCATCTGATAACATTAGAGAGAGACTGAGGGATATCTCACCAGCAGGCAAGATGGTGGGCACCTAATGACAAAGTAAATGGACCAAAAAGCAGTGGTGTGTCTTTCCAAGCCTATAGGTATGCTTCAAACATAGATCTGGGAGAAGCCTGTGGTTGTGCAGAGACAATGGACAAACTGCTGAGCACATCTCATTATTCTCTCACCATAAAGTAGGTGTCTACCACTTATTAGTGTTGAGGTCCCTGAGAGTAACTACCATGCCATAGTGGTAAGTGAGTCATGAAGAAAATTGTCTGGCAATGACCATGGTGAGCCAAAGCAGATCACTTTACCAATATTTGAGTACAGCTAAAGAGAACTTGGAAAAGTTTCTGAAGCATGTCAGGAAGGTAACTACTTGGAATGGCTGGAATGCAGAACAGGCTGTGCAATGCCTAATTCTGAATTTAGATGGCCTGGCCCTAGGCTACAATGAACACTTAAGTGAGCAGCTTAATCGTTTTTAATGGTATGTTTTATTAATACTTTTTAAGATGTTTAATGATATTTTATGGTACTCAAATTGTAAGATGATAATATTAGAGAAACTTTATGTATAACTGTCAGAAACTTTTACCGAAAAGAATACAATTTTCTTAACATGTATTACTTCATTTACACCATGCTTGTTTCGGTGGGAAAGACTCGCAAACTTTAGCATTTACAATTAGCAAGGTCATGAATCTAGCAGAACGCGCATTTTAACAACATAACGTTCCAGGTGGATGATTAGTTGAATGAAGTGTGAGACAGTTATTACCAATTTGCACTGGAAGTCTGATCTAGTTGAAAGCAAAATAATCTGTTGGATCAAGTTCAATGCTTAGAAAATGGATATAATAGGAAGCTATTTGGATGATCTGTGCTATTTGCAGGGTAAGACTTACCTTGCAAGTTCTCAGTGGATTGCAAAGATATACTTTTTACAAGTTTGGGGAAGGGCTACAGTGAAATGACGTGGCAATATCTGGCAGTGCGAGAACTTCTCACCCTTACTGGGGCAATTTCTGTCATGATGCAGTATGAAGTGATAATTTCAAACTAATTCCATGTGAGGAAGAAGCCTGAAGTGGCAACTGCAATGACTTCACCACAGACAAACTATTCTACTTAGGCACTCATGTTGTGCCAGATTTGAACTCAGGCAGAGGTTAACCAATTACCCATACATCCCAACATTACAATACAGTCACACTGGTATCCACTGAACAGTAAGGGTTATCTAATTCCTCCCATGGTTTATATGTTGCAACTTGTAACACCAATGCCTCTACCAAGATGACATCTGGGAAGAGAGAAGCAATGCATTTGCTTTGCCTGTGAAACATTGGACCACTTTCACGTGAACTGTCCATACCTTGCTGACACAACAAGTTAGACAAAGTTATTAGTTTTGAATGATGGTGCAAAAGGTGCAGAAGAGCCAACAGCAGGTAATGAATACTGCTACTGCAGCTCTGGGAAAATAGCAGATCTTGTCCTTGCCATTGATTTGGGGAGAGGACAACAAACAACTTGAACCTCAAAGAGTGGTGCTGGTCAGCCCAGTTCTCTCAGTGCTGGGTGGAACTGTGTATGTGTATTTCGAAATATGAGGTCGTGAAATAGAGTTTCTGGTTGATCATCTTCAGGAAAATGAGTTACATGGATGTATGTGGGACAGGAAGTAATAATATCCACATTTTTGCTTCAAACAAAGACTAGTGTATCAGTTCCTTTAACATGATTATAAATCCCATGCATCATGTTTCATTTCCAGAAAACAAGCAGCATTAGCTAGAGCAATTATCTGTCTGAGGAGGATGATGTCCAAGTGTTACAATGCAATTAAAGATGTTTAGTAATTCAGTTGCATGCTGAGATGGTCATTTACATGGAATGCAAAGTGCAAGTGAATGAAGTTAGTTATAATACTAGAGCTACATCTGTCATGTCATCTATTGATACTTTCACCAACTGTGTTTTCTCTCAGACATAGTATGAGTTCAATTACTCTTATTCTTCCATGCAACTCCACTACCTGCCAAATATTTTAATTCTGAAATTGAAATGTTCTTTTACTAGTATTAATAAAATGTCACAAGTGCGTAATATCTTGAAATGATATCTTTTAGGTCAGTAATTACAGTTTACTTCACATCACAGGGTCATAGTAACCAAACCAAAACCTTTGTTTCTATTCAAACTTTGCTTAATACTTTTGTATGACCCATTGATGTTATACGACACTCGTGAATGACACAGTAATGTTCAAGTATGTAAGACCACATACACACACATATATTTACTTATACATGTATATAATATACATATATCTTCATTACACTGAAATATTTGCTTAACAGCAAATGTTTTGGTATTACAAATTTCTGAAAAAACAATTAGCAAAATTATAATTCACTAAGTGCCTTAGAAAATTTAACAAACATCAGATGACCTAATCAAGTCATGAAAACTTTCGATGCCAATTAAGCATATGTCTTGAGTGTCACACTTTTTAGTATCCAAATAAATGCTATTACCCACCAACTCCCTCCTACAGATGCAAACAGTCTCTATGATGACGACTTTCACATCTCGTGTCAGTTGTCTAACATGAGTTTTATTGAGTGGCAGCTTCAGACTGTTCTCAATCGAGTGTTGGAGTGGACCACAGCAAAAGGTTTTATCTTTTATCTTCCCATGGTTCCCGAGGCGAAGATTCTGGGGCGTATCTTTGACCATAAGCTCACTTTCATATCACACATTAAGCATCTATGTGTAAAGTGTACAAAGGCAGTGAACATCCTCCATGTCCTCTCTTCCACCTCTTGGGGAGTGGATCATTGTTCTATGCTAAAGATCTATCGCGCCCTCATACATTCCAAACTGGACTATGGGTCTCTGGTCTATGGTTTGGCCTTGAAGTTGCTGGACCCCATTCACCATCAGGGGCTTCGGCTCTGCATTGGGACTTTCCACACTTCTCCAGTCCAGAGTCTGTACACTGAGGCCCATGAACCTCCTCTTCACCTCCACCATTTGCAACTTTTTTCTGCAATATGCTATCAAGCTTCGATCCTTGCCATAGCATCCCACTTGGGATTGTGTCTTCCTTCCTCAATGGGCTATGCTCTTTCATCAAAGACAGTCTTCTATTCCTGGCTGGCTGAATTGGATCTGTCATTGGATGACATTGCTGTCCCCAGTTATCAGCCCATTCCACCATGGCTTGTCACCATTCCCCACTGTGACCTCTCTCTAAGTCATCTGAGGAAGGCAGATACTCCTGATTGGAAGTACTGCCTTCTATTTGCTTAACATCTTTCAAGCCATTCTTCTGTATCCATTTATACAGATGGTTTGAAATCAGATGACTATGTGGGTTCTGCCATGGTCTGTCCTGGTTTGGTGGTTGCTCACAGAATCCCCTCTACAGCTTCTGTGTTCACTGCCTAGTTGCATACCATTTCTCTTGCCATGGATCATGTAGCAGCTGAGCAGTACACTGATTGTAGTATTTACACCAACTCTCTCAGTTCTCTGCAGGCCCTGGAGAAAAGAAACAAGAAGAGAGACTACAGCAGTGGTTGGAGGAGAAAGAAAATGAACAAGAAGAGAGACTACAGCAGTGGTTGGAGGAGAAAGAAAATAAACAAGAAGAAAGTCTCCAACAGTTGAGAGAAAGCCAGCATACACAAATGGAAAATATGAGTAAATTTCAAAGTGAATTGAATACATTAAAGGGCGATTTACTGTCTTTTGCACAAGGAGGATATATTAGCCATGAGCCTAATCAGCCCCAGACAACAGGAAGCCCCTTTCAGACCCCGCAGCTAAACCCTAATGCAGACATCTTCAGTTCTGCCAGAAGTCACATGCCAGACATGAGTGTCAGCAATAGGGGTGATCTAGTACGAAGGAAGCCACAGGAATTCAATGGGAAGGCACCATGGGAAGCATATAGAGCA
>NW_013673036.1:11416-32459 GCF_000517525.1 Limulus polyphemus | reverse complement strand
GTAGTTTTACCAAACAAACAACTATCTAACTTTAATAAGAACAAACTAGAGTTGCTAGGAAAATTCATGATCCTTCGAGAAACTCCAGCGCGCATGCTCCCAGCGTTGCGTTGACTTCCACTGTCGTAACAATATACTTTTTGACGAAATTTGACGATAGTTTTAAGCAGTTTCGAGCCGCTAAATATTAAAGAATTTTATCTATTTATTTTTTTAGGTCTACATGTAATATGAAGGATTTTTCGAATTTCTTGATAATAATTGATATATAATAATTTATGTACACTGAGCAGTGTGGAAAGCTTGTTTTTTCTTGGGTACTGTATAGTGATAAAATTTTATCACCGCAGAATCTGTGTATAGCTGGACGTCAAAATAGCCTATGCTGTTGGGTATACCAAGTACATCAAAAGAACAGTTTTCGTAGGTTAGAGTCAGATTTTTTTTACCAGTACTGTAGATTTGATGTAATCGTTTGAGTTTTTTATAAACCTAGTGAAGTTAGAAAAAGCCAATCGATTTCGATAAAAACCGGTTTTTCAACTTATTGAAATATTGTTGATTTCTTTACATATACGAATAGTAATCGCAGGAAAGCCCATTGAGAACTCATATTATCTGATCACCTCCTATTTCTATGTATAATAACCGTTTAAATCCGAAAGTTGTCAGTGTTAATTTCTCATGTTTGATTTTCTAAGCCTAAACGTATTCTGAGTTGAATATTAAAATATTGACATGAACGAGAGAGAAAAAAAAAACACGAAATGATTAATTAATCAAAAAGGTTACTTGGACTTTCTACGTTGTACTTAAATAAAATATTCTTTACCTTTAGGCATGCCACAAGGAGACTTTGTCCTTCCATTATCCAAGAAATCCAAGTCGTATTTTCTAGCCTGAGGAAACGTTAAAGCCACGTGTGCAAAGACTATGTGTAATTCATTCAGAAACAGAGAGATCCACACTACAACTTTCACTTTCCACCGCATTTCCGCTCACTTGATGAAACCCAAATTACTATATAAGTAAGATTCTTCAAAGTCCCTTTAGAAACACGTTTTGTTATAAAATAACTCTTTAAAACATTTAACTGAATAATAATTTCTGCTTCACTTTTACTTAGCTTCCTAACATTGCTCGAGCTCTGTTGAACATGTTATTATGACGTTAAATAGGCCACAACAGAAAAGCCAAACACCTCACAGCGCGAGTTTTCATACTGAGAGCTGCTTATAAGGCCAGTGCCGCAAGGCTTAACTACTTGTATTTGTTGTATCAAAAAAAGTAAAAGAAGTACAGCGGCTCTGACCCGTCTCATCGTGATTGAGCCCTTAATTTAAAACGATTTTTTTAATTCAGTTATTTTGCTAAAATCGAATTAATTAATATACAAAACGCTAGAGTAACCGACAGAAACACTAAAACTGATATTATGGTTTATTTGTGAATATCTTTTCCTCACCAAAACGTGAACTTCAGATGACTTAGAGGCCTAATCAACTCTTTGATTCGCTATTTCTCCTACACTAATTACACTGAATTCACAGATCATAAGTGCTGTTTGGAAGAAGGAAGCAAGTAAATTAGATCTAATATAATGATAGACAATGTTACGATTCAAAGAAAATATATTCAGACATAAAATGTGAGATGCAAATAAACGGTAAAAAAAATCTTGAGTCTGTGAGATAAGAAAGCCAATCAGGTGGAGACTTCTAGGTTACTTCAAAGGATTTCATTCGGCAAGCAGATACAATTTTTACCAAATTTGGATATTTCTGCTTCGCACCGGAACTTTCCATATTGTTGGCAGACTTCTATTGAATAGTGTTGAGATTTCCTCAGTTGGTAGAACAATTGAAACTGTTAACACAGTACTATATTACTTCCACCGAATTCGACAACGTAAGTCCAATTTCTTGTAAGTTGTTTCGAAGCTGAGTGATGATGTGTGGTAGAGTTGTAGAATTCAATTTTTGTATCAACTTTAAACGGAGTAGAAGTCGGCGAGTGCTCTCACTATTGAGCCGTTGTAACAACTGAAACTACGACGTTAATACAAAGGCATTTATACATTTCTTATCCGTGTGTTTTGGAATAACTTATATTGGAGAATTAAAGTCACTTACGACAATAAATAATATAATAAATCGTTAAAAGTTAATGGAATTGGAACTTGAAGGCAGTTAAAACCTTACTAACTAGGTCACAAATTTAAAGTGATAAAACCTACATAATTACTGCCTTTCCCCAATCATATTCTTTGGCGAAACTGTATTTTATTTTGGTGCCCAAATCCACTCGTCATTTCACTCACCCATCCGGATCTTCATACAATTGACTTTTTTGTTTGTTTGTTTTTTGAAGGAAAACATCGTCTTTTCAGTAATTGACGCAAACAGCCTATAGGGCATGCAAAGGTCAGAATAATTCATTAAAAACAAATTAAAAGTGATAAATTATTCTTTTAATAAACTAGGGTATAATTATGAAAAACCATGTATTTGACATATGTCAACCACTAATAAGGTTTATAATAATTATTCGTTGATTTGTTCAGTTTTTTAAATCATATATTTTGGTTGTTTGGCACAAAAGTGTATTTTTATGTAACAATTTTTGTTACGCACAGCGGAACCCCGTGGATCAGCGGTAAATTTACGAACTTACAATGCTAAAATCCGGGATTTGATTCCCCGCGGTGGACACATCACAGACAGCCTATTTTGAAGCTTTTCGATAAAACAAACAAACAAGTTACGCAGTGAAATTCGGGTAGTTTAGCATAGCACGAGTTAACGCACGGAGAATTGTAATGCAATGATCCTTTTTCTTTTTTTTTTTTTTAGCTTAGGAATTTTCAGCAGTAGTTCGTCCTGAAAACGACCTACTTTCCATAAGATCTTGCACGGAAGCTCTGGGGATAAAGCGAATGATCATTTAAAAGAACCGGTAAAGTGACTCCGCTGCTCGAGTTCAGCACTGCAAACGTCACGAGGACTAGTAATCTATAACAAATAAAATAAAACAAAAATAAATAGTCATAATAGAGTCGGTTTATTACAAGATACATGTATAGTTTTAAGGAAGTGGTAAAATATGTAAGCGGATCAAACTGACTGCACGACATAATAATCATAATCAATATTCTGTTATTCACAAGAACATAAAAAGCACGCCGAACCGGAGCGTAGTTTCGCGGTTAGCGTGTTCGGACTGAACATCCGAGAGTTCATGGTTCGACTACCTATTAAAGTTAGATAGTTGTTTGTTTGGTAAAACTACATATTAAAGTTAGATAGTTGTCTGTTTGGTAAAACTACATATTAAAGTTAGATAGTTGTTTGTTTGGTAAAACTACATATTAAAGTTAGATAGTTGTTTGTTTGGTAAAACTACCTATTAAAGTTAGATAGTTGTTTGTTTGGTAAAACTACAAGACGCCCTCTTTTTTAGTATATAAGCCCGGCAAAGAAAAAGAGATAGAATTGCATAGATATATATAGAGAGAGATAGATAATTGAGTCCAGCGAGCAGTAGGCACCGTAAGTAAAGTGTGTGAATCGCTGTGAATTATAGCGTGTGTTTATAAAAGTAGTTAAGTTAAAGTGACTGTGGAAATTCTGTGTATTGCAAAGTTGTATCGAAAAAGAATAAACTAGTTTTATTTTAGAAAGGACTTGTATCGCTGAAGTTCCTCGGGAAGAATTTATACTGGAAATTAACAAACTAACAGAGACATAACACTATACTTTATTGTTTACTTTCCGTGTAGTTTTATTAAATAAAGTTAAATCTACGTGAGTTTGTTTATCTGACTGCGTAATTTTTTTCTTCAAATAGACTAGGATTTATCGACATAACACATAATGCTTGCAAGGAAGCGTAACATAAATGTCATGCGTGAAAATGATAGAATAAGAAAATTTCAAGCAAAGGTCATGAAAACTACTGCTAATATTTTGCGGTTCGTGGCTAGTAATATATGAACATCCCAGTTGCTTCCATTACAAGATGTTCCTAATCCATTGCAAATAGAAACAATTTGTCCACCATGTTTTTCACTTGGTGTGGTTTGCATTCTCAAACAACTCCGCATTTTTCTCTCAACGAGAAATCACAGGCTTAAGTATAGTGCAGTTTGCGACCAAACTGAAAACATTTTTTAACTGCATTAACAAAACACAATGCAACCATGTTTCTTTCTCTGTGAGGTTGAAGTTAATTATTATTGTCTGAACTAAATGCCCCTCAGTAGAACAGCGGGACTTACAGCCCCAGATACCCCATTGTTGAGTTTGCAAAGCTACAAACAAACAAATCTCTACTAACCATATCACAACTCAACATTCAAAACCAATATCTTTGTTTGCCTGAAAATGTGTACTATGATTTATATATATATATATCATTCGTATAACTAATTACATATACACAAAATAGTTCATATATATAGCAAATACATGCCTGCTGTACACACATATCCATTTTCACATATTTAGTAACATTCATCTACAGTACATGCCATCACTGTTCAGTTCTGTGCTATTTCAATGAAGCATTTGCAACATTTTGAGGCATTTTACGTTATTTTCAAATGCTTCAAGAAGCGATGAATATATGTTTTATTAGATTCCATGTATGACATACATACATGCAAAATGAAGAACAACTGCGCACATTTAGTGAAAGCATAAGAAAAGTTACACAACGATGATTGACCAAGAAAGGAAATGTATGTCTAGTATAAACTAAGACGTATTCCAGGCTATAATGTAGCGGTTTGTCTTATCTACATAAACAGAAACACCAGTAGCAGAGTGGAAACTACGAGAAAGTTTATGTCAACTTTGTTAAAGGTAGGAAATAAGTTATATAAAAAGAATTAGAAAGAGAATCAGAGACTCTTGGCGAGACTTCAGACTGTTAGCAAAGTCCTCAGCAAAAGACTAAAGTTGCTCTGAAAGGGTGTTGTATAATTGCTCTGGTGCTAACTACTTGGTTTGTTTGTTGCACTCCTGCCTTCATTATCACGCCAATGACCATTCCAGCTGGAAATTGAATAGCTAAACATTCACAATTATAGACTAGCACTAGGACATGTTACTATTTAAACAAGAGCAGCCTACCTTCCATACAGAAAATTGTGCGTTTCATCCATCAGTTCTACCATTGCAGGAGATGGTAAAAATGCACTAGACTGTATCTGTAGTTTACTATGGATCAACACATGCACATTTGGTGAAATCACTATCTCTTTCTTAACATGTATACTGATAGTTCTCTTTTCTTACATCCAATCTGGTCAACACTATATAAGTTTGCTTAGAACTTCAATTAACCTACTGTACAAGTGAAACTGGCTGGCAATTTCAGTAGTAAGTCTATTCCTAAGATACCAATGCCTGGACCAAAATCAGAAACATACTACCTTTGTTTTGTGCATGACATTGCTGAAATATAATCAGAGTGTGCCTCTACTCTCACTTCTGGCCTCAACATTCACTGGAACAAAGTTTGTGCTGTTTGTTTGTTGAATTTTGCGTAAAGTTACTTGAGAACTATTTGCTCCAGCTGTCCCTAATTTTGAAATGATAGAGTAGGTGAAGGCAGTTAGTCAACCCCACCCACTGCCAATTCTTGGGCTGCTCTTTTTAACAATGAATAGTGGACTTGACCATCACATTATGATGATTTCATGGCTGAAAGGAGGAGCATGTTCAGTTACAGAATTCGAACTGTGACCAACAGATTGCCAGTCAAGTACCCTAACCATCAAGCCATGTCAGGTTCTAGTTCGTGATAGTTGGCTGAAGTGGTGTCTTACCACAGAGCGTCTGATACACAGCACAGGGAGTAAGGTTTTGGAAACTTCAGCATTTACCAGAAAGTTAACGTTGCATCCATGTAATGGTATTATCACGTACTATATGATGTAAGTGGCCAAGTTATTGTAGTGCTCTCGCATTTGAGCACTGAACTTCACCCTACTGGTTGCTCAGTTCCTCACAGGGTAATATCTGGAATGTAACTCATTAACAACTGTGTCCTACTCACTGAGTCACTCCTCATCCAAATGATCTCGAACACGAGTATTGTATCTTCTAGGCTCAGCATCTATCATAGTTTTGGGTTAGGTTCACAGTACAGTATGATATTCTACAATCCTAGATTACCTACATCAACGACCATTCTCAGTATACGTTCAAGGGAGGTAAAAAAAAATCATGCTATATTTTGCAAGTCTGTGAACCACCCCTTAACTTAAGTAGACCCACACTCCAGGGAAGCAGTAATACAGGAAGATGATCAAGCAAGTTAACTGCAAGTATAAGTTTTGCAGGGTTACTGTTGTGGCATGTAACCTTTGTCTTAAATAAAAGACTAGCACAAGTTTACAATCTTCCACATCCTGTTTACTAGAACGCCAACTAATTGCATGTTGAAAAACTGCACAAAATAAAGATATAGTGTTTTATATTTACGGAAGGGTAAACTGCAGCAATTTTAAGCTGCGACTTCAAGTTAAAATCTGCATCAGATTAGGAATTTTTTTATCCTATTTTTGAATATAGAGGTGTCTTTCATAGGCTAAAAACGAGGGATTTAGTACTAAAATAGATTTGCCTTTTCATATAATAAAGTCATAATATTTGGAAAACAAATACGATCAAAATTAGGATAAGTCATAATTAAAGTCAACGTTTCGCAAATGTTCAGGTCATTAGGTTTCTCAATTCACCCATGAATAGGAAGGATCTACCTTCCGAAAGCATCACTCGTGTTTTTAAGTGTTTTAATAAAGAAAAGGCATATCGTTACAAAATAATACACATGTAACTTCGCTAATGAAATATTCTGTAAATTATTAATCCGCTTTAAAAAGAACCAAAATATATAAAAAAAAATGTAACAATATTAAAACACACATTCTTCCAGTTTCTGGTTGCAGTTACTAATATAAAAATTTGAGCAAAATAAATTTCATCATTAAGTTATGAAGATAATTATGATCCACGAGGAAAACCATGCAAATAATAATAAATAAATATAAATTTAAATGATATCCAACATGAAAACCCTCATTATAAAAATTTTCCAGGTAGCGCAATTAAATAGGGGGAAAAAAAAACCCATTGCATCATCCATTTACGTCATTGTGCGTCATTTCATTCAATGGGCACAGATTCTGGGAAGTGGAGGAAAGAGTGATGCAGGATTAAGACAACTGTGTTGCACGTTAAAGACGAAATTGAAAATACCACTTCCTTGTTTCTTGTCATTTCCAGTTCAGTTATCCTCAATTAAGAATTAATCTTGTGCCGAATTTCTGAAGAAACAGTTCAGATATACTAGTCTGGTGATAATTTCAAGTCTTTACATAGAAAAAGGAGGCTCAGTTGGGCAATATCCAAGACCTAAGGTTAACCTTTATTGTTACTGACGTTAGTAAGAGTGAGACTTGAGTAAGTAAAGGTTGTCGCAAACACAGTTGGCAAGAGTGTCAAAGTTTAATTGCTGAGGAGAGTGACTGAAGCCTGGAAGTATAGTTTGTTGTGAACACAGAACTCTGTTTAGACAGTGATGCAAAATATAGCTAGTTCTTTCATTAGAGGCTTTGGCTTAAGCTCAGTGTCCGGACTTGGTGTGAGTTCCTCAAAGCTTACCTTAAAGAGGAGCAATCAGTGGTATGTTACTCTAAATTTACCCTTTAAGATTGGGATACATGCTAAGAATAGTGTGTTCTCTTCACATAGTGTCAGTTATTCTACATGTAAATCAAAAGTTAGTTCTGTGTCAAATTCTTTGAGCAATACTTTCATTGGGCATTGTAAAAATTACAGTATTGGTAGTCATTTACGGATTTATAAAAATATGCATATAAACCCAAATCTGTCATTGGCAACTTCTGACGTAAGCCAGCTTAAAGCTAATGTACAGAAAAACTTTGGTCATCGTTTCATATCAACTAGTTCTTTGTCTGGCTGTAGTCAAAAAACAGAGTCTTCAGACATGTGTGATAGATTTGGGAACTCTGAGCAGGGAAACACAAAGTGTGTAAAACATATATTAGAAAAGGATGTTGAACTACAGTCAATTTTGGAAGATATCAATGATGATTTTGAAGGACCTTCATTTCATCCACAGATTGATAAAGGAGTTTATGAAGGTAGAAATCTGAATAGTTTTGAAAATGAATGTTATGAACAGCAGCCATGGATAGCCTGTGATTTTCAGGAAAATGACTTTTCAGACATAGATATAACCTATTTATTTTCAAACCAAGTGTTTGATACTAAGTGTGATCAAGATGAAACAAAAGAAAGAAGTTTTGCTAGTGAAACTGGAAAGATTGGCTCATCTAGCTCTCACTCATGTTGTAGTAAACATGAGCCTACAGTGTCAGCAGACATAAGAGTTTCAACACCAGATTCCATTATCAACTATGATCTGTTCCATTACATGGGAGAAATATGTCCTCTGGGAAAAGAATCTCAACAAGGTATGCTTATATGTGCTGTAGCATAAATTTTACCTGTTTGTACACAAACTGTACTTAATTTAATGTATAAATATCAGTTTAAAATCTCTAGGTTAATAATATTAGTAATAATAGTACCCTAAAATTGATCATCTGGATGGGGGGGTTCATTAAAAAAATGCAACATGTGTTATGTTTAATGTTTATGAAAAGAATCCAAAATGCTTATAGAAATGTTTTCAAAAGTATAGAAACATTTACAGGTGAGTCAGTATGCATTTTAATGAGAAATCTTGTTCTTAAATAATCATTTATACAAGCATTCATGTCTGTTTTTTCACATCTCAGGGCAGAAAAATTCCAGCCATTATTTTGGTTTTCTGTAATTTATACTCGGGACTTCCAGTCGATATTGAAAAGTGGTTGGATAACATATCCCAACCCTTATTTACAGCTGGACAATATATGAAATCATACTAAACCCACACTTTTCCTTTGAATTTTGTGATTAGTCTGAATTAGAATTTGTATTTATATAAAGTGTGTTTTGCAACAATTTATTGAAACTACAGAGAATATGGTCACTTATGATGTCAATAAAAACAGTCTCTGACTCTTGATGAAATGGAACAGATAGACCTGCTTGTTGCTAATTGACAGTATAAAAAAAATTCACATATGTATTATGCCAAGCTAACTGGTTTGCCTACCCCTCCTTCTGGTTGATTCCCACAAGTGCCTCCAAGACCTTTTGAAGCAAATTTTAAAAGGCTAGAAACTTAATTTTTCTACTTAATAAGACCCCTTTTTATAATTGTATTTGAACAGATTTTGTTCTAGAAATAAATATTTTAACCATTAGTATTGTACTCAGACTGCAGGAATCCCTCATTTTATATATGTGTGTTCTCTTGAAAATAGTAAATTGTGGACTAGATGACAAATATGCTATTTTGACATTTGAAATGCAAAGTTCCATAAGTAGGCCTATATCTTCTGGCCATGTATTTTAAATAATAAATATGACTACATTATTTCATTTTTAACCAATTGTAGTGCCACTAGCTTGTAATTCTACTAGATCCAAAACAAGACTAAAAATTTGCCTATGCATAAAAAATTTACATCTCGCACTGACAAGCCTTGCATCCATGGCAAGCAACTGAGGTACCAGCCACACTGATCATGGCCAGATGTCAATCTTTTTACATTTCTTTGTGTGTTTTATGGCTCATTAATGAAAGTCTGAACATAAAATTAAATATAGGATGAGAGCATTTGTAGTGTGATTAACATTTTTGACAAGTAATAAAATACATATATAAAATTACTATACTAACATAAACAAACAGAACCTCCGAACTACTACTTATGATGCACTAGTGATATTCAGAGATTAACACACCTATTTACACATTTCTAATTTGCACCATCCGTGAAAGTCATTTAAGGTTTTGTGATGGATCAATACCCATTTTTGCCAAGAAGAGCACATAATAACAATTCAACTATATCTTGGTTTTGTGCTTGATACCAGAGCTAATCAGGTCTGGTTGGGGCCCGGGGTCGGTTGAGGGGCCCAGTAGTAGGATATTCCAAAGCTCACTAGAAATGCATACTACTTAATGAGTTAAAATAGCTTCTGCTTTTTCATGGATTCGTTATTAAAATAATGAAATGGGGCCTGATGATATTACTGAGCCTGGGCTGGCTCTTGACATCCCTGAACACATCATGTATTATTTTTATAGCAGTATTTTCAAAAACATCAAATGTTGAGAGGAAGACAGAAATCAAATCCTCTTAATTCTCTCACTATGGGCTTGATCCCAGGGACCGACCTTGTAACCATTTTGTGCTTGTTATAGTTTTCATACTATAACTTTTAATACAGTATGCATACTTTCACAAAATTTTGCAGATTATCAGTAAATATTACAAGACTTTCATACATAAAATATCAGATTTTTTAAATTATGATGTGCCTGTGATTTTTTCTTGTCGGATTTTGACTGTCTAATATGCAGAGTAATCTTGATTTTAAGATTAAGAATACTTTTATGCATCAGAAAATTGGCATATTTTACATGCAAAATCTTTATAACCTCCAGGTAATTATCAAATGTTTTTGTTTAGAAAAAACTATATTTTATCTGTTATTTTCATGATTTGACTGACCTCATATGCACCATAAAAAAATTAGGAAATAGATATAAATTATGCTTTTTCATTCTAAAATGACTACAAATTATAAAACAAAACCACAAATGTTTAGTCTAAATAGCTTAAATCTAATGAAATTATACATCTATAGATATTTATTATTTTTGTTTTATTGACCTTTCAGCCACATCTGACTAATATTACAGAAGTTGCAATGACGAGGTGCACATACACTCATGTTACTGTATAAAACTGGCCTTTACAAAGTGACCTCTCTTGGCTTTGTTTGAGTGGACCAGTATTTTTGTAGAATACAATCACATTTTGGTTAAAATACATTACATATTTGTGTGTGTGTGTGTGTGTGTGTATACACACATACACGCACACATACAAATAAGTTCTTAAATTTCAGTTATTTTTCTTAAAACATAGAACTGTAAATAAAGAAGTATAGAAAACAATGATCTCTTCTAATTATGAACTTTGTACTTGTTTGCCACTTGCCGTAACTTACTAAGCCTTATCAAATTTTACATGTAGAGGATGTAAAACAAAATAATTTTTTCAGGTTTTATATACCACATAATTCCACTATAATTTATCAGGCTTACTAACTAAGCTGTATTTGGGTATAAAAAAAATATTTTGAACAACATTTTCTGGGGAACTTTCCACCTTCAATTATCTTGTCACATGAAACAATACAGTTTTCTTTTCATCCAAAAAAGTTGAAAGAATTATCTTTTTTTGGTCATTAGTTATCATAAACTTTCTGGTTATTTTTGACAATATTAAATTGAAATATAAGCAAGGAAAACTAGAGAATACTGTAACAGCTATATATTGTATTTAGCATTTCCATCGATATCCAAATAATTATGTCATAAACATCATATAAAGATCACATTTATATTATTAATATGTATACAGATACACACACATATAAGTATATCCTGTCATCCCTCTGACTAGCCTTTTTAATTTTTACTGGTTGATTTTCAAAATTCTTTGTCTTTCCATAACTTTCCTGTACATTCATTACCTTGTTCACCTCATAGTAATTATTTTATCATAGCCTTCTGTTTAGCTCAACTATTGATGCTACCCAATATCAACTGCAATTATAACTTAGAGCAATCCTCAAAACATATTGTTTTTGCTTCTGCCACTGAATTTTGTTTGTTTGTACTTAAGCACAAAACTACACAATAGGCTATCTGTGGTGTTTCCACCACAAGTGTCAAAACCCAGTTTTTAGCACTGTAAATCTGCAGACATACCTCTGAACCACTGGGGGGCCTACCATTGAAACATCTCATTTTCTGAAATGGTATGCAAAAAAATGGTCATTTTTATTAAAAAACATGAAAAAAAGACAAGAAATTGGGATTATGAGCTGTCCTCTTTATTTGAAAGAAAAGCTGAAAAATATATCCAAATCAAAATACTTTATAAACTTCTTCTACAAATGAAACCAGTTAGGTATTGACATTTTCATGTGTGATGACACCTAAACAAGGTCACATGTTTGTTTTCTAAAGGTGGCATTATCTTTGGTCCTAGGATGTTATGAAATTTTGCATAAAGTAAATAAATCAAGTGAAGAAGTGACAGTTTACTTTGTACTAATAAGAAGGACCTCTTACTTTACATCTGAAAAGTCCCTCTGTGTAATTTGATTCAGATAGGGTTTCCTTTTCTGACACTGGTGTATTTGTGACACTAATTACATACTAGTACAACAGATCACAAGGTCATGTATCAAAAGGCAAGTTAGAGCTACACTGTCCACTGATCAAAGCGAAATAGAATGGGGGCTGAAGTTGTTCATCAGCCAAAAGAGTATATTTTTTTATAAAATTTTTTGGACCCAATGAAGCCTGTTAAAAACCCTGAAAGAAGAAGTACAGTGAAATAATAATAAATAATACAAGAAAAATAAAGTTAATCCTATTTTATATGTACTATTCACGATTATAGCATATCTTTGTATCACTGTACAATTACAAACTGTGAGTATTTATTACTTTTTTTCACATTTTTCAGAACACTGGTGCTTTCAAATAGACTTAAAATAATGCTAAATGTGACTTTATCACATACTTTGAATATATGGATTATTTTGAGGAAATGCTAGTTGACCCCAATATTATGGAAGAAAAGTATATTGAAGAAACTTAGCCATTTCAGTGAGTTAGTTATCTCACTAACCCTAAGATTTTGTACAGGCTAACAGCTACACGTCACTCACAATGAGAAAGGTTACATGAAATTTGTCATTAGGTTGTACATTAGGGGCAGCTGTTATTGAACTTGCTGTTAGTTAGCATACAGCGTAAGGTGCTTGCTGCCTAAGGGAAACAAACACGTTCTTGCATGTGCATTCTGTAACACAAACACTTATTATTTATATTTACTACTTCAATGTATTTTATAGAAATTGGACAATACATCAAAATATGCTGTTCATATTTATGTGCTTTACTGAGAAGTGAAACAACACAAATACAATTGGTTAATTATTTATCAATAACTGAATAGTTCACTTAACCCTTTCACTATGGGTCTTCCTATGGTCAGGGGGTCAAAGGGCATGTCACCATGTTTGTAGATTTACATTCAAAATTTTATTGAACTACTATTTTATGAATGTAAAGCTATAAGTTTGATATCAAATTGTAGATTATAATTCAAATTTTAGTATTATACATTAGTTAATTTCAAAACTTAAAAGTAAATGTTGAAACAAAATTCCGAAATATCGATTTTTGTGTGTGATGTCCAAATACAAAATCTACAGTTTCTTATGAATTAGGTACTCAAATTACCAATATTGACAAGCTAGAATATAAAATAAAAACCTCCTATCTTTTCTGTTTTCTGAGATATTAATATATTTATTGAATAAACCAGAATAGCCTCGTTCACCTCTTCAGTTTTTGAAAATACCTACTTACATATACCTACTTTGCCCAATGTCGTGTGTAGAACCAATCGAAAGCTCAGAATGGCCCCCTGGTGGCTTTCTCAGCCTCTCTGAAGTAATTGGGTGGCAAACTCTTTCTTTTCATGCTAGATTCCAAGTGGTAAGGTAAGACATTAGTGAGCTCAATATTTCATATTTTTTTAGACCCAAATACAACTTAGTTACTAAGCTTAATAAATTATAGTGGAATTCTATGGTATTGATATAGCAATTTATGAATTTTGGTTATTTAAAAATGTATATATAAAACCTAATAAAATTATTTCATTTCACATCCTCCACGTGCTAAATTTGATAAGGCTTAGCAACCTACAGCAGACAGCAAATGAGTATAAATTTCGTAACTAGAACAGATAGATGTCTGCTATTCTTCTTTATTTACTGTTCTATGTTTAAGAAACATAACTGAAATTTAAGAACTTATTTGTAAACAGTAATAATGTATATACATATATTATGTATTATAACTGAAGTGTGACTGTATTTTATAAACTACTAGGCCAGATTTATATTCTTGGATATTGTAACACAAGTGCACGTTCGCCACGTCATTGCAATTTCTGTTAGCCAGGCACTGCTAAAAGGTCTATATAATGAAAATAAAAAATAGTGTGTCAATGTATAATGTTATATAAGATACAAAAAATACAAAGTTTTTTTAAAAAAAACACTTGATAATTATCTGGAGGTTATAAAGATTTTGCATGTGAAATTTTAAAATTTTCTGATGCATAAAAATATTCTTAATCTTAATATCAAAATTACTTTGCATGTTGGATAGTCAACATTCGAAAAGAAGAAAAGCACGAGAAAAACATTTCTTAAGAAATCTTAAAACTTAATTAAAAAATCAGATATTTTTTTGTACGGAAAGCCTTGTAATGTTTACTGATAATATGTAACATTTCGAGAAGATATGCTCACTAATTTAAAAGTTATGCCATGAAAAGTATAACAAGCATAAAATAGTCATGAGGTTGGTCCCTGGGGGGTGAGCTTTTAGTTGGAATTTTTTACAGATCACCAGATGAAACTGATGAACTTCATAAGTTTTACAGTGTCATTAAGATTTTATAGCTGTTAATGAAATCATAATTATGGGAAGGTTCTTAATTTTTGACATATACATTAGATTGGAAAATTTTAAAGTCAAACAATGAGGGAGATAGATTTTTACAAACTGTTTGGGATGGTTTTCTTCACTAGGGGTCAGGGAACAACCTACTAGGAACAATGCTATTTCATATTTATTGTCAACTTCCAATATGGCAATGAAAGTGATTGAGAGGGTAGAAATTGGAGAACATCTGGGTGCAAGTGATCATTTCTCAATTAGGTTTGATGTTTTACTGCAGTTGGAGATCAGGAATAATGAAGTTTCTGGTACAAATTTCTAAAACAGCAAGTTTTGAAGGGATGTGGCAGGAATTACCTATTGTGAATTGGGCAACTAAATTAATTTGAGGTATTGTGGAAACATTTTTTTTGAAAAAATAAATAAAGTGCACCTGGGTTTTGAACATCATCTCACTTTCTTTGTCCAGTGAACAGCATCATCTCGTGACCTCTGTTCACTGACAGCATTGGAAGGCTATCAGTTTTAGTTGATGTCATAGTTTGGCCAGCAAAGGATATTCCAGTTTTAACTAGTTCAACCCAGGCTCAAGATACAGCACTGAAATATCCTTGAGGACAGAGGATGTCATACAAGAACAAATGGCTGAAGTGATAGTATTAAACACCATGGATGGTGTGTTGCTGCATGACAGTGTGAAGACTAATTAATCAATAATTTGGAATAATCCTTTATTCTTTTAGAAAGTAAGAGAACATTGTATGCCTTGATACCATAAGTGTATAGTTATATTAGTTTCAAATACAAGAACTGTATGAATTGTATAAATAATCAATATATTAATAAATTAATCTAATGTAAACAGTTACAGTAGTGACCATTATAGTGAGAAAAAAAGTGTCTTTTATATATCCTTACTGGTTAGTCATTTTGTTCCACTTTTACAGAGAATGCCCTCTGCCATTTGCTGCAAAACATTTTCTTCAGTTTTTAGTGCCAGGAAGTATATTGTTTTATGCTAATGAACTTTGCACTTTCATTGTGAAGTTCTGTTTTGGAACCTTTGATGGTTACATTTTGTCAATTGTAAGTTTGCCAGTGATACTTAACTAAAATTTTGGGAGAGGCTGTTACTGCTAAGTGTTTTTCTTATTCAGAAAGAATTCAAAGGTCATATTAACAGAGCCATATTGTACGAAATGAGTTTTAATGTTCACAGGTCTTAAGTAATCAACTTGGAATATGGAATTTTGGAAAATATTTGCTCCTTATTTTAGAGGAGTATTGAGATTTCTGAAAAGAAATTTAGGTTTAGGTTTTTTTTATAGTACAGACTTGATTCCATTACTTTAAAAATGGTATTAACATGTTGGAAAGTGGAGAGACAGGCTAATAGGATAATACATGTATATGTTTTAAAAGGTTTTTAAGAAGTCTACATACACTATACTGAACACAGAGTTGATTAGTTACTAATGCTATAGTGTCTACATTCACTATACTGAGCACCAGCTTGGTTAGTTACTAATGCTTTTTGAAGTGTATTTTGGGATAAGGGGACACTGTATTTTGTATCTCCAACACCTAGACCTTTGACAGTATTAAAGTTGTGCATAATGGTTTGTCTGGGGAGGGATGGATCCCTCACAGTAACCATGAAAGCTTTTTACTTCCACCTTTTTAAGCTTTTCTTTCACTTTCTTTATGTAATTCCTGGTTCTGTCTTTATTTTTCTGTGCATTGTAAAAAGTAGTGGTGAAATGGCTCAGGTGTAGAGTTGGGGGATTAGTGGAATATACTGTTTGATTAATCTTCAGGTTCATTGACTGATTATTCTCACGAGACTCGAATAGTTGGAATAATCATAAATTGTAATAATTGGAAACATTAATTTTGATTAGTTTATTATTTTTTAGTTGCAAAACTAATCAATTTAGCTCATCATTCTCAATAATTAAAAATAATGAGAAATCGTAATGGAAATATTCTGTTTACTTGATTAATCATGGGACATTAATCAATTTAAATGTAATTTTGATTAATCAATTAACTGAGTTAATCACTCAGCTCTATTCAGGTGTTTAAATTATAAGGGGATTGGATAATCTTCTTTTGTGTAACATGATAAAAGTTTTAAACTTGGAAAGATCAGATTCAAGCTGTTATTTCAATAGAAGTTTGTCTACTGGTGTGGTGTATACTGTTTAATTTACATAATTTTAGGTTTGGTGCTTTGATCAATGGATAAGAGACTTCTATAAGCAGACTCTTGTGTCTTATTATTATTATTATTTTTATAGTCAGATATGTGTTAATATATTGTTGCCTTACACTGGTGAGTATTGTTTTTTCAGATTTTTTGTTTGTTTGTTTACTTAGGAGTATTAGATATAATAAGGAAGAACTTGGAAGAAATGTCAGTGATTGAAATTCCAAAATCACTTAAGCACATTGACTACTTAATCCTGGGAACAACCAGTTCACCCCAGCAACTCGATAAGCTGATAACTCAAGTTCAAGTGTTGGTGAGTAATAACAAGATTAATTGGTGATGATAAAAAATATAGGAATATAGTGCATGTATAACTTAGCATGTGCATGACAGATTAAGATATATGTATATATAAAGAAAGCCTGAAGTAAAACACAATGATTTGAATAATAAACATTTCATAATCAACCTATTTTTACCAAAACCATTTCTCACTATTCTTATGGATATCTCACCATATGCTAATATATTTCCTTTTAGCAAATGTTCATGCCACAATAAATTGTGCAAGATTAGACATTCTTATGACTACTGATTGATATTAAATGAAGAAGATGAAGCAGAACAGGAGCTTTTTGACTGTACTGCTCATAAATATATTCAATTTTTGTCATCAAATTTCCAAACCTTATATTCAGTTTTTTGCAGGAAAGCATACACCTACCATATAAGTGGTAAGTTGGGTCTCGTTGAAGTAAGTTTTAACACACTCGTACTTCTAACTTGTGAGTTTTATCTAAAACATTTAATTAGGATGACAAACTTGGAATCCTTTAAAAGTCTTATTTTAATAAAAAAATATTAATTTTATGAAAAGTATGTGTAAGATAATATGTTGGTGTTTAATAATCCAAAGTAAACTTTATTTTAACATTAAAAAAAAGTGTTTATTTTTAAGTTTAACTACAATTTTATCTCTGAAAAAACAAGTAATTGTATTATCTAGGTCAACTATATCTTATTTTCCTACATTCATGACCTTCAGGAAACCTTAACATTAAGATCATATGTCATCTAGCTAAACCAATGAGAATACTATGTTTTTACATATGCTTACAAGCTTAGTCAAGGTTCACCCTGTGTAGAGACTTGCTTAGTTTTTACCAGTAGTTATGTTTAGTATTTTATTTGCAGCTGTAGTTTCTGAACATTTTTCCTCATTCAAACCAGCAGTTCCCAAGTGATTGACTTAGTTAAAGCTTTTGATTAGGGAGGCCATGATGGCACCTACTGTTTTATGAGAGGTCAGGTGCTTTATGTGCTAATGAGCTCAAGGAATCTTTTTTAATAGGACTTACATCTGTACCCTTCATTCAACTGTTGATTACTAGTGGTTAATCTTCTTGAAAGTTCTTTCAACTAGAGTTTTTCTTTTCTAAAAACTAGAGATTTCCTTCTGAGATTGTTGAATAGGAATAACTTTGATATTTGTGTTCTCTATCAATCTCCTCTCTAAATCTGTGTACAGATGGTCTTATAGAAGCATGGGTCATAGTTGATTCATTCCCATAATTCCTACTGTATTCTCCTATGTCATCTACCAATTTGAGGTGTTCGACTTTCAACATTGTTCTATGATTCAAGAAAGGGAGGATATTTATATGTAAATTTTCTTGTTGATCAACCTTCACAACTGTTAGGCATCCATTATAGTCACACAGGTAATTGATTAAAATGGGTTAGAATTTGAAACAGAAATGCCTTTTTCAGTATATTCATTCACAGTCTCTTATTGTATCTTTGTTCAGAATGCTTTGACATTGAGGTTGGATGCCTTCATTCAAATTTTTTTTGTTTTTTGTAACGTGTCATTTTCCACAGACTCCTAATTGGATACAAAACTCTTCACTTTAGGTTATCCTTGAGCATAAAGACAGCTCAAATGTACTACTACTCCTGCACTTACATTCACAACTAAACCACCCCTCATCATGTTTGTAGCTTTTTGCATGTGGTAATGTTTTGATTCTTTCTTCACCAATATATCCTTAATCATCACAGCTTGCTTCAGTCAAGGTCTTCATGAGAAAAACATTTTAACTCTTGGCTGCTACTGCTATGTTATCTATTCCTTTTTGATGCAAATATATCAGTCTAAATCAGACATTCCCAACCTGGGGTACATGTACCCCCAGAAGTACATTTGCGCTTCTTAGGGGGTCTGAGAGTATAACCATGGTTTACACTTTACATGGTGTTTTAATCTACAGTCAGACAAAGTGCAAAGTGGCTAACATAAATATACGCTCTTTAGACAAAAAGTTGTGATCATGGTGAACGTTGTGATGTTATTGCTGTGCTACGTCACAATGTTTTCATGTTTTTAATAAGTAATGTAGAACATAAGCAATATAGAACACCCCTCGTTACAGATCAGCTGATAAACTAGGGATCGGCCAATTGGGCAAGCTCTCCTCCCTCCATTAATCAGAATGCCCAAGGGGTACAGAGGAACAAAAAGGTTGGGAATCCCTAGTCTAAATGTTCAGCATTTCAGTTTATTTAGGCAAAAAACTGCAACCTTCTGTCCATCAAATTGCTGATTTTGAAGTACATAGATTTTCAGTCTTTGCTCTGTAAGGCCATTGGACTTTAAATCCACAACTATTGAATTATTACATTCTGAGGCATTTTTGATATTAGTCAATATTTTCAGATCCTTTTTCTTCTCATTTACCATTAGTTTCTTGAAGTTAAATCTTACTTAATTTAAATCTCTATGCTGATATGTTCACATACTACCAGTTTTAAGTATTTGAAATCATTTTTAATCTTTGATTTAACTTTTATGATTTATTGTTTGCTACTTGCAAACCTTGGTGTTATGCCTGTAAGCAGTCACATTGCATATTATTGAGTTGTTATTTTTGGTTCATTAGTTCTGTGTGGCTATGCTAACTGAATCCTATTATTTGTTGTTATATATTTCTCTAGTAGCTAATATTCAATTGCACTCATACCATATTATCATTTTTTGCCCTATTTTTACAAACATTAGCATATTGCCATTTTTTTTATATAAACTGCAATCTCATCATTTCTTTAATGATTGTTGTACAGTCCAGACTCCGATACCAGTCAAAGTGACATAGAAAACCTGTCAATCAAAGTGAGGCCACTACCATACATCAACTGATTGTGGCCATGTCTTGTAGGTGTTACAAACCAGGTGACCATTGATGTTTTTTATTAATGGCACGTTAATCTCACGTCATGCTTCACACCTCATACTGCACTGATGATCACACAATCATGTATACATGGTCAAACAAATAGCATGTTTTCACACTCCTTTAAACTTTGTCATTTATAACACTTCTAGTTCAGTGTCTCTTTGGTCTTCTTGTGAACAAAAGATTTGTTCAAAGGGGAAAATTTGCACATTTGTTTCAAGTTTTGTCACCTTTCCCTCCATTTTGCAATAGAGCTCTGCTTTCTTAGCCAAATCAATTGTCTCTGTTCTATTGACAGAAATGGCTGAAAGTTGTTGTTTCATAATTTGAGTATCATTTCTGCCAAGTCGTCCAAGTTTTGCATTTATTTGTTAATCAAAAATACAGTATAGAATTTTATTTGTTAGACAAGAAATGCAAAAATATGTATGTAAAGATGTATTACAACATTTTAACATCAAACAGGAGCATAGAAAGGGGAGTATTATGGGTGAGTTGTAGGGGTATATACTGTGCTTTGAGGTCTCAGTCTGATCCCAGAGTAGACCCCATACAGTTACATCCGGTAATATGGCCACCCCGCTGTGCAGCCATTAAACCTTTCGATACGGGTCATAAGTGAAAGGCCATGTCATCTTTTTTGTTGACTCACATTCAATATTTTATTGAACTACTATTTCATGAATTTATGTCAACAAGTTTGATTATTAGCTGTAGATTATAAATCAAATTTTAAACTATACATTACTCAATTTGTTAAAAGTAAATATTAAAAAACACAGATAAACATCGATTTTTTTTGTTTGTCATGTGGTATGTTGAATGCAGCACTGGTTCCAATTAGATGTTTGTGAAGTCAAAATATTAAGTATATAGTTTATACGAA
>NW_013673036.1:0-10691 GCF_000517525.1 Limulus polyphemus | reverse complement strand
TGTAGCTTTGCGCGAAATCCAAAACAAACAAATTTCCGATCGGGAAAGTCAACTAAAAAGATGAAATTTCTCAAGCAAACTTAAATTCTTAGGGAAAGCGGGAATGTAATAAATCGATACGTGAAACAAATCGAAATTTCAATACGTTCTGATAGATTTATTTTAAAAAAACAACTGTCCAAATAAATATTTAATAATGATAAATATTTCCTATGACATAGGGAGAAACCATAACATTTGTCAAATACTTATACGAAAGTATGCTAACTTGTGGTCAGCGAAAGGCTAAATTGAACGGGAATCACGTGTCAGATCTGATAGATAGTTCATTGTTATACATTAAATAAGAAGTTTACGAACTTTTAATGAACATTTAGAGATGATTATTAACCATTTATGAGTTTGTACGCTCATTTAATAAAAATCATTAGTGTTTATTGTTGTAGCACTTGAGGTAAATGGGGTAAGGGTATTTCTCGAGTATAATGACACAGTGTATTATTGTAGGTATTAAAGCATTGCACCTCTTCGTTCGGGAAGCTACTCCAACGTTTGATGAACGTAACACTACTGGGAGCCCCCTAGTGACAGAAGTGGACAGCAGTTGGACAAAAAGAAAAAGTGAATAACGTGATTTTAACATAGAGCAGTGAAATTCCCTTTGTTTTTCTGCTGAAAACAGCAGGTAGCTTTAGGTTTGTGATAAAACGGTGCATTTTGTTGTTGTTGTTGGTTATGTGTGTATTCAATCATAGAACTCTGTAAGAGAAACAAAAATGTAAAAAGTTGTGTACAGATATTCGAATGAGGTTTTGCTGACACTAAGTGCACGATTTTTGATTGATTGTAAACCTCGGTCATAACTTGTTGATTCACTTTCTGTGTTATGAATGTTCGACTGTCTTGCTTTATGAAATAATTAGTGCTTATGTATTATAATGTTAAACAGTTGTTGGAAAAATAATTGTATATATTACATTTAGTGCTAAAAGTTGTTATTCATCCAGTTCACCTGCAAGTTAAGTAATCAAGAATGAATATATTATATGGTTTTAGTCTAATCACGTGCTAGCAGATATGTCAATAAAACATTTGTTTTCAACAGTAAAATAACGTTTTCTATTTACCCAGAAATATCATGAACTTAATGTCTAGTGATGAACTAGGTGGACAGTAGTCTACAACTGTTGTAACACAGGCCTATCGCATAGTGCAAGGGAAAATGTCAAAGGTATATTTTGTTTTTCACATTTTTTAAACAAACATGTAAGATTATTTATAAGACCGAGTTTTCGAACCAGTATACTAAACATGGGAGTTTATTTGTACACAAGATATATTTGTGACTTAACAGAACAACACATCAATGTATCTTAATTTCCTACAGTCTCAGCTTTAAATGATGTTGTAACGAGATATCAATGACTCTAGAACAGTGTTTAAGTTAAGATGAAACAGAATATTCGGACCTGTTTTTTGTGTACTTTGTCTCAGAGTATAAACTTGTTATTCTTAATCAGTATTAACTCATGAGCAGCCTCAAACGTTCTTAATGTACGAGACAACATAAACACTGCATTGAAGTTTCAACAAAACTCATCATTACACTACCTATAACTGTAATAGAAAAATGTCATACTAACCCTTTGTTTCATCGGTTTCACATTTGGTTCCAGTTTCTGGTGTGTTAGTACATCAACTCATAACTAAAAAGTATTTAAACATATTAGTGCCTTAGTTATGGTAATCTGTTTCCGGCTTTAAGTTACGTACTCGTCTATTGTCTGACTGTATTTGTAAATTTGAAAGTTGCCAAGTACGTTTTCATCCGTTACGCAGTAGGGTATTGGAAGAAGTTTATCGACATTTCTCCGCTTCAGTTTTACATTCTAAAAATTTACTGTGATTTTATAGCAACATCAATTATGGTTTATCTGTTATTGAAATTGGTGGATACAAAAGTCATTTAAATGCTACATACTAAGGAACAATCTAGTTTCTGGGTTATTAATAATATAGTCGTGTCTAATTTTTACCCTTGTTTTATACTATGGTAAACGACAAAAAGCGACCTATATCGTGATGACCAGTTTATGACCAAGGGGGACAAGCAAGCCAGTAGTGGTACTGGACCTCCTCTTCTTTCTTTTAAGGTAGCTTCAGACAAAGTTTCGGGCTCCATGCTGAGGCCTTCTGCTTAACATGGGGTCCTAAACATTGTCACCAATAAACACAAAGCAGGAGCAGTCCACAAAAAAACCTTCCTCAAATTGACCCATTCTCACCAAATCTGCACTGTTGCATAGGTATTACAAAGGTCAGCACCTAATACATCCATCCATTCGTGAAGTAATAAGCAAAGAAGTACACAGTTCTTCAAGAAGAAACGGAATGATCATTTGATGCAGCATTGACAACACGAGGGTATGCGACCTTCCATCCAGCTCGTCTACTTATGTAGAAGTGGTCTACTGTGGCTGCTGAAGAAAAGATTAGCAATGCTACCACACTGGCTTGTCAAAATTAATCACTTCTCAGTTGATGCAAACTTTGAAACGTGTCACGAAACAAAACCGCACGGCTGGTATTAAATCAGTTGTGCAGGCCAGCACAGGGAACAGTGTGCACCCGCTAAACCGCTCCTCGTGGCAGGTGTTCGTAACAAACGTCCAGGGTGTGATTCACACCCTCTTTAATTAGAGTGAAGTTCCAGCAGCAACATTTCTTACAGCGTTACTTTAACGTCTGATAATGTTTGCACATTTAAAGCCATATTTACTTAACGTGTATGAATGTAAAAACACCAGTATCAGACAGATATATAAACCTTGATAACCTAACGGTTTTTTTTTCTATTTGGCTGTAGACAGTTGTATTGGTAGTTTCTAAGAAAAAAGTTTCCCAAGTTGTAGAACATGGCATGTAAACGAAACTTCCCTCATAACTGAAAATAAATATTATTGGAACATCTGTTAATATTATAAGCAGATGTGTTAGGGGGCGGGGGTACCGTATCACCCATCACTTTTACATATTTCCTTTGTATAGCAACTGTAAGTTACTATATTAATTTTCTGGGAGGCATGGCCCCCCCCCCCTGGATTAAGCTGCTTTTAGTATTATCTCATTGTAAAACTTGCATGGATCGCCTAACACCCCCACTTTGCAACTCCTTACACCATGAAAGTGCCATTAGATGCCTTATAATAGATAGTAATGACACGTGGGAAAAAAAACATTCTTTGAATGTGTGTATATGCATTTAACTAATTACAGTAAACAATAAAACAGTTTAACGATACCGTTTATTTCAGACATTTTTTTCTAACATCTACAACTGGAACTAATCTGTACACCCTTTGAAACAAAAACAAAATTTAACTACGATATTCATACGCAAACATTTTTTACACAAGTTTACTGAACCTGCCACACAAAAATCGTTATATTTAATTATATACTATTGAATGCTATAAAAAACGAATATAAAGATGGCAATGTGAAAATTAAACCGAAATCAAAATATACCAGTATTTTCTATTTGTTATATAGAGGGCGTTTAATTTTTGTTTATTTTATTCAGACTGCATTAAAAAAAATTGGCACGTCCAAATGAATCCATTATGGTCGCCGTCATTTTTTAGATATACAAGTATCGAAAGGTGACATTTCATTTTGTTGCTATGACTATCAAACTTTTATATAAAGCACACACACACACACATAAAATACGAAATCCTTCGGATTTCTGATGGATAACACTCGCGCTCATATGAAAGTCCCTCAGTTTCCTGAGTAATCGATTTATCCAGATGCAATGACCAGATTAAGTTCACTATTCCCCAGCATCTGCTCTACATGGTGCTCGTTAAAAACGGAGTAATTTCGCTTTTAAACTAAACTATCTAATCATAAGTCCACTTTCTAACGAAAAACAAAGCTACTAGAACCATTGACACAAGCGAAAAGTCTCATTTTCACAACAAAAATTATTTATGGATTTAGGTCAAGTAACAAGTTTGATATAAATCCCTAATCTAGCTTAATTAGAACGTGATAAGTAAGGTTACACAAATCGGTGAAGAATGTTGATGTAATAAAATGAGTAATCTTTGAGATTTGAAGCATTATGAATTGTGAACAAATAAAGTTAACTTGTAATAGAATATATTTTTGCGTAGTTAAGCAAGGGTACATTTCTACATTGCAGTACCGAGTTTTAATTTACCTGTGTGGTCTCCCCACCCCTCTTTATATGTGTCATGCCACCATAAGAGTTTTCTTTTTAGATTCCTTTTCGAAAACTTAAAATGTGCAATTCAATCTAATGTTAACAAGTTCTGAAATGTAATTTCTTTTTGTGTGTGCTTTGGTAGAGCTGACCGTCGACTATCTTACAAATGTAAATTATTATATGCCTTAAATACAATACCGACAAGAATAATTAAACTATTAGTAATAATAACTAGTACTGCATTACGCTAAATGGTTTAACTGTATAAGCCTATTGCACTGCATTGTCTTCTTACATACCTTAGAAACTGAGGTTTCAACAAACGTATTTTAATGGTTGTTAGATATGTACCACAAACACATTCTTTTGATCATGCTCTATTTTAATACTTCAAATTTATTCATCATCGCGTGGGTTGCGATGTTGAGAGTATACTTAGTATAATAATGTAATTATTATTTCTTATTGCTCAAACAGCATTAAATAAAACTTTGAAATATCTTTAAAAAAATCGAATTTTTCAATCAGATTTCAGAAATTCATCCCTCTCTCTTTTAGACTGCAAATGAGTTAGTTTAGAATAGCTGTTCAGAATTCAAAGACGCTAAATAACATGGATTTTCTGATAGTTTAGTGTTTAGTTTTTAATAATTGTTTAAAGATGGAAACATTCTTGCAACCAACTTAATATACGAAATAACTTCATGCAAATACTCTTATAAATATATAGTGATCGAAACACCCAACCTAGCGTAGCACCGTCTAAAAACGACCAATTAAGTTTAAATTGAAGTCTTTTATACGCCCAATACTGCGTATTAATACGTTTTAAGAGCCTATAATAATATTGAGAAATAATGCAGCCTCAACAATTGTATGTAAAAACCGCGCGCTTTCAGAAGGTACACCTTCTTCTTCAGGGGTGAATCGAGATTGAGCAGAAAATGTGAGAGTTGGGGATCTTCAGTGACGTCATGGGTATGGTAACGCCTTGGTAACGGGTTGTGCTAAGTTTGAGGTTTCTTTGGAAATGTTACAGGTGTGACAGAAGGGCGGTCCACCTTTCGAAAGTGCCCGGACTATCGGCTGTACGAGTCGAATTATGTGTTTGTTAACATATATATGTGTGTGTATATATATAGGTAAGTACCTAGGAGAAGGTGTTAACTCACCTGTATTCACCGTTACACTCCCGAAACTGATGAAAGCAAACGGTGGAAACTAAGCAAAAAAATCATGTTTATAATGCCAACTTTATATTAAGTTGATGAAACAGATATTTCTTGGATAATAGATTTAATACCGATATAAATAAATTATCCCCCAAATAGCTGTTTCGAAACTTTATATATGTTCGATAATTAAGAGGATATCTCTTAAAATAAATATATCGACTAGTCGAAATATACTGTTGGGTAGATGCAGGTACGCATATATTCGCACTAAGGAAAGAATAGTATATATATATATACATACACAGTTTTATCATTAAGGTCTTAGATTCTTCTCGTTGGTGTCAGTTTTATTTTGTCAGCCAATAACACTCGATTGTATTTATTTGGTGACGTATAATTACAGCTTCGGCTTTTTTTATATCAATTATACGTTCACATACCCACATTAAACCTTACCTATCTCATCAAGTTTCGTGTACTTCCAGTTACCTAGGGTCTACCCAGGTGATATTATGTTAAAATAAACACCTCAACTAATCTCATTTTCTTAAAATTAACCAGGAAGTTATCCTAGGAAAAAAGTGTATTGAATCTTATACCCTACCAAGTTGTGTCCTTTTCCAGTTCATATGGATATTATTAAATGAAATCACTGTATTGAATCAGTCTCCACAACAGTTCATGTTTAAATTATCTAAGCAGTTACCTAATAAAAGGGGCCTTTTCAAGTTTCTTATTCCTCAGATAACTAGGAAGTTATCCAGAGATAACAAGGCCTACAATTTTCACCACACTATTAATTCCAAAAACAAGTTAATAAAAGACAGCGAACTGTTTACCAACAACAAATGTGCACAACTACATGAAGCCCTTCTGTAGAAGTCTTTTGCTGGTATTGCAAACAATGTCATCACAATAGAGCCCTAAAAACTGGCACACGAAACTTGCGTTACAATAGACACAAAACTGAAAAAAAAAACCTACTTCCATACTTATAACAACAAAAAATTGAAAATATAAAGAAACAAAACTAAATTATTTACTTGGAGAGAAATAATAAATTTTGGACGCTGCGTGATTGAAGTAAAAATACAGTTACTAAATGAACCACTTCATCATCATCTTTTTAGAGGAGGAGGTTACTTACCAGAAACGAAACAAAAAGCTCCAACATATGCTACCTAGCAATAACAGTCAGTCCATGTCAGACTGGACAAAATGAAATTTAAATCTCAAACTTAAGCCTAAGTTTGAGTACTAAAATTAATATTTAAAATACATTCATTAGGAAACAGAATCTGACGTCTCAAAAAATCCATCAACTAGTGTCTTACAATTTTGTGAATGGAAAGAAATTAAAGTAAGCGTAAATCATCAAGGACTTTGTAACTTAACTAGCAAAAAAATAATAAATAAATAAAAAATAACCTCGCACCTTAACAAACATCAAATGTATCAGCACATTAGTATAAGAGCGTATTTGCTTACCAGAAAACCCAATTTGGTGAATGATTCCAAGCTAAAATGATACTATTTATACTTCACTAACGAGTGACTACAACAACAACAACAATAATAATAAATCACTGAGCTGGACAGAGGTCACTTAGGTCCACCTGGACAAGGATGCACTGTGGGACATGAGATGTTCGATGAATGTGAGGAAGGTGGCGCTACTAGTTCATTGCTTTGGAAAGAAGAAAAACTGAAAATTAAGCCTAATTAATGGTTGTTTTTACGTGGCGTATCGCTTTGTCCACAACCGAGCAATCCTGTCGTGTTCCTCTCGATGTTGAAGATACTGAGTAGCAATACTTCCTACCAGGGGGTCCGCTAAAGAAAAAATATACAAGTGTATCAAAATCACATACAACTCTGCTTAAAAATGCAAGTTATTTGTTTTTAGGTTAATTAACACTGATACAAGCTCGAAAAGTTTTAAATTAAACTTTACTTTCCACAAAAAAAAGTTAATAAATATATGATATTTATGATATATATTTAAGAAATATATGATATATTAAACATAAACTAATATTTTTCTTGCAGTACATGCTGCTGCTCAAGTTAATCTCGGTTAATATCTCGTGCTGTTAAATTAACGGGAAAAGCATTGACAGTAAATTTCGGTTATTTAGTTTAAGTTCGGTTTTTCAATGTACAGTCTAAATATATTTATACCAAGAACAATAAAAAGTTTCATACAAATTCTTAAGTGTCATCGTAAGGCAGAGTTAAACCCACTCGTTTGGTCACGTGGTTTCACACACAAGTCCACTACTACACTGATTAGTAGAAACCCAAACATGCAAACGCATTTCTTTGTTACAAGATAAATGAATAACTGTAGAAAAACCTATAACATTTCACCTATAAATTACTGAAAAATTACCATGTTTTACTCTTTATAGGATTTCCTTTTATCACTAAGTGTAACTGTGAGTCTGTCTGTAGACCAAAACATATAGAAGGAAAAAAAAAAAAAGAGTCCTTAACATAAACACAGGTAGTTTCAGAGTGTTCTGTTTATTATGATTTTTTTATTCTGAACCTTTCAACTTAATACTGGTAAACAACCGTTTTGTAACAAAATATTTATAACAAATTACATTGAACTTAATCTTCAACGTTATGCAATATTACATTAAGTGCATTACTAATTAATGTAATGAAATAGTGTTGGTGAAGAAATGTAACTACCAGGAATTCATCAATACAACCAGCAATCTATTAAGTCTAACCTTTTATTGAAAAAACAACAACAAAACTATTCACTGAAGTTTCGAAAAGCGCTAGATAATAAATTGCTTCCAAATAATCCAGTTTATTTGATGTACAGTTTGTGTGTGGTATGAATAGGTGCATTTTCATGGCATTATCACAAATGTAGACAGTACAGCAATATCTAGAATGTCATAAAAGGACAAGAATTCATGGATCTCTTAATAGTAGATAAACACCAAACAGCTAAAACATGTCCAAATCACAATGCATCCCACCAGACTTCATTGTTTGGACTCAACAGTCCCATTCACTAAGTAAACAATGTTTAGTGAGACTAGTCAGATCATATGATGGCTTTCAACTCTTCCTCACCCCAATTCCAATACTCAAGGTATTATAAGAAAAGATGAGTTGTAATTCACGGCTAATTTGCTGAATGAAGTCCATCCATGAAGTACAGTAGCACTAAACTCATTGTGCAGTAGATGTGATGGCCTACAATTCTGAAGCATATCTGTTGATCTTCTATTTCTTCTGCACATTGTTCACAGTAGTGGATTTTGGATGTGGTAAGTTAGCTGAAATTGAGCATTCATACCAATGTTGTATCCAATAACCATTCTTCTTTGGAGATCCTTTCTTATGGCATCTTGACTCCAACTGGCAGTGTATGATATGTAAGAATCACAAGCAACTTCAGTGGTGATGTGTGCATTACTAGATGGGGGTGTACTGTCCCAATACTTTTAGTAAATAGTTGTAATGAAGTGAAGGAAAAAATTCACAATATAAAAATTATGACTCAGTTCAATATACGATAATTTGAGGGGGGGATAAAACTGGTAATATAAAGTGGGTAACAAACAGTACAATAGGAAAGTGGGTAACACAACTCATAGCGAGAAAGCCATTTACAACAATGAAGTAAATAAAATTCATAGATTAGAAATGGACAATGTACAACAAAATGTGAGGAGGTATCATTAATATTAAAGGAGCATGTTGAATACTGTTCATTGTGACACACAGTTCATGATAAGGAACACAAATCATAGTAAGGAGGTGTCACTGGTATTAAAGAAACAAGTAGGATACTGTTCATTGTGACACACAGTTCATGATAAGGAACACAAATCATAGTAAGGAGGTGTCACTGTATAAAGAAACAAGTAGGATACTGTTCATTGTGACACACAGTTCATGATAAGAAACACAAATCATAGTAAGGAGGTGTCACTGGTATTAAAGAAACAAGTAGGATACTGTTCATTGTGACACATAGTTCATGATAAGGAACACAAATCATAGTAAGGAGGTGTCACTGGTATTAAAGAAACAAATACGATACTGTTCATTGTGACACATAGTACATGATAAGGAACATAAATCACAGTAAGGAGGTGTCACTGGTATTAAAGAAACAAGTACGATACTGTTCATTGTGACACATAGTTCATGATAAGGAACATAAATCAAAGTAAGGAGGTGTCACTGGTATTAAAAAAACAAGTACGATACTGTTCATTGTGACACATAGTTCATGATAAGGAACATAAATCATAGTAAGGAGTGGCGCTAGTTCCAAATAAGGCAACATAAAGTTCATACAAAACAAAACGTGACACATGAGATTGACAGTATGAAAGTGAGGAAAATATAATTCATATTCACAGTGGGTGAAATTCAAGTTAAGATAAGCAAGTGGAGGATATACAATTCATTGTAAGAAGTGAGGAACATGAAACTATAATAAAATGTGGGAAGCAGATTCTGTGTAAAGAAAGAGGAATAAGATTTAGTATATACAAATATATACGGTAGAAATGATTTTGAAGTTTGGGGGTGTTGAACATCATAAAACCCACAGGTTTTATAAAAATATTATGCTCTCAACTACATGGGATGGGACAGAACCTTTCATACTTCTCGATATCCTTGAGACAAATCCAGGAGTTCGACAAAAATAAGTTAATTAGTGAGTATTTCAACATATATAAGAGCACTAGTCATATGATACACACTGCTAATAATATTAAAATATTGGGGGCACAGCACTTCTTTCAGCAAATGTTTGTAATGCGGTCATTCTGGCATCCATGCAGTGAAAGGAAATACATACACATATTTGGAAAAAAAGGGAGTCAGGAACAATAAAGGAAAGAAGGCATACAATTACCAGTAAAGAAGTGATTAAGATACAGTTTAAAGCAAGTAAGCTGTGAAAAGAGATCATAGCAAAAAGATGGGGTCTGAAAATTACTGAGAAAAACAAATTCACAAGATATCTTTCATAGTTAGGAACTAAGGTGACCTGCAATTCAGATTAATGAGGTAGTGGGCATATAAAATAGGAAAATGGAAAATGACAGTCCATACTAAGAAAAAAAGTGTACACAGTTTTTAATGTACCAAAGTGAGACATATGTTAAAGTAATAAAAAGTAAGTATATATATATATATATATGATTCATAATGAGAAGATAGATAATATACAAGCTATAGTAAGAAGTGGGAAAGACACAGTTCATAGTGAGAAAGAAGAAATACCTATTATTACA
>NW_013673035.1:39246-40282 GCF_000517525.1 Limulus polyphemus | reverse complement strand
AAACAGTCTTTTATATCATGACACATATCTGTTTTCTCTAATCATAGTCACAACACAATCTAACCATTCTTCAATTGGGATACTAGGATATGATTATGATGAACTTTAACAAAGTCTCTATACACACTTTTTAGAGTTGAACTATATGTTTAGACATTGTTTTACGTATGTATTGATATACAAAATGGAAAAATATTTACCAATACAAATATGAAGAAATGTTTTAGATACGTAATGTATTCTATTCTAAATCCAATGATGTTAATAGTTTACTTATTGGTTTACACATTTTAGCATTTTTGGTTTGATTTGTCTTAACAATATAAATTCAAGAATGATGGATATTATTTCAATATAATATGAAATTTCTAAACACGTGTATCAATGTTCGATTCACGAATGACAGTGTTCCAATTTAGAGTTAACTGATTTGTGAACTTGTAGGCTATTGATAGCTCCTGACGAAGCTGTAATAATGAAATATTGAGCTTATAAAGCTACATTCTGGAGATATAGGCCGTGATTTTAATTACATTAATAAGTTATTGGTAAAAAAAACTACTCTAGAATTGATAACCTACATATAAAAAAAACTATTGGACTGCATTCTATATATAAAAGAACTATAGAAGTTCACACTTCTTAAGTCTTAATATATGTTTGAAAGATATGATGAAACAAGTTATACTATTATTTATTGTTTTTATATTTTCAGGGAAAGTACTATTACAGCTTAATTCTGCTGTTATGTCTTCCTCTTCAGGTACAAATAACTGATTTTTAGAATAACAAGAGAGAATCCTCAATAGCAGCGACATTAGAAATTATTTTAGGCAGGATAAAGTAAATTATTAATTTTGTTCGCCAACAATACCAAGCGTGGGATGCATGTATTCCCGATTCGATTTTATTACTACCCTCAAACTGAAATTATTTTAGGCAGGATTAGACTAAGTTAATCTATGATGCGTTGGGCGTGATCAAATACATCCACGAAAGGGTTTGACCTCCTGAGTCCAAAACTGTAATTAGATCT
>NW_013673035.1:37014-38566 GCF_000517525.1 Limulus polyphemus | reverse complement strand
ATTATGCCGCGGCTAAAAACCCAACAGTTGGAACAAACAGCGAAGACATTAAAAAAATAACATATACTTCTTTAGAAAGACTTCATTACAAATCCTCAAATAAAATTTCAGAGAACATTTACAATTTGTAATGAAATATTGTGTCTAAATATATATATTCCTTCAAGTTTGAGAAAACAGAAGAAACAACGTGAGACCAAGGTTGTTTAAGATAACCACAGGTTTTCAGTATTACTTGGATTTCCCCCCACACACACTGACAATCTGAAGAGAGTTATCATTGCTCAAACATTCTTATCTTTAGTAACACAGAACTCGCTACAAACTGGACATTTTAATGTACAGGTATATTTAACAAAATGATAATTAGATAAACATGAAGTTGAGAAGATTACTGCACCTTAGCTATCCCGTAAATAATTAATACTATTGAGATAAGTTACAGTGCTTTTTTGTTGCAATGGGTTATATGCACAGTTCCAATTATATAGATCGAACCATGAATATCAGCGTTATACGCCTGACCCACCAGGGAGAATACATTTAATTATACATTTTTATAACTTTTTTGACATTCCCAAAATAAAATATTCTATTTTTTAAACTTTTTGACTGATTATAATATTTTAATTATCTATAGAATCTTCCTGAATCAGAAAATTCTTTGTTAATGTTTTTCTGTTCTTTTTTCATGTGTGAGAACTGATTTTTAACAATATTTTATATTTGTTTGCTTGTGTGTAAGTGCAATGCTTTTCCCACTGCGAGTATTGATCCATAATGTTTGGGCAATATAAGCCCTTAAGCTTGCCACTAAGCGTCTGGGGATAAAATAATTTGTAACAAGAGAAAATAACGATTTTATTCTATTGGTTATCGTTAAAAACGTAAGTTCCACAAGAAGCATTGTTGGTCATACCTTTCGGATAATATATGTGTTACGCCCGCGACGTCCAGGTGGCTAGGGGCGCTTGACTCTCAATCTGAGGGTGACAGGTTCGAATCCCCGTCCCACCAAACATACTCGCCCTTTCAGGTGTGGGGGCGTTATAATGTGACGGTCAATCCCACTATTCGTTGATAAAAGAATAGCCGAAGAGTTGGCGGTGGGTGGTGATGACTAGTTGGCTTCCGTCTAGGCTATCACTCTTAAATTAGGAACGGCTAGGGCAAATAGCTCTCGTGTAGGTTTCCGCAAAATTCAAACCAATATATATGTGTGTATGTCAAAACTTGCACGAATCTTTTAGCTACCTGTAACATATAAAATTATATATATATATTTATATATTAGGTTGTCAAGAAATTAATGTCGCCTTTTGGAACACTTTCATTAACCACCCCCCAGAAAAACTTACATCACGTATAATAGCTAAACGAACCGTCTAAACGTCACATTAGTGTAGCCTGTATAATGAGTAAGTTTAGTATACTTTAATCCCTCATAGTGATGGCACACGACGAGACACACATTCAGCATGTAATACTGTTTGAATACAAGAAGGGAAACAACGCCTCTGTAGCCACAAAGAATATCAAAGAGGTTTATGGA
>NW_013673035.1:21503-36030 GCF_000517525.1 Limulus polyphemus | reverse complement strand
GAACTCTCCGATGATCATCGTTTCCAACATGTGAACGTTGCTTCGTATCTTCTGGAGCATGAACCATTTTTGGACAGAATTGTCACCGGTGATGAAAAATGGATTATCTATACGAATATTAAACGGCAAAAATAATGGCTCAATCCTAGACAAAAACCACTTCCGACTCCAAAACCTGAACTCCATCTGCAGAAAGTGATGCTTTGCATTTGGTGGGACATAAAAGGAGTAATTCATTTCGAACTCCTCAATCCACAGCGAACTGTCAATGCAGAGATCTATAGTCAGCAACTGGAACGTTTAAATCAAGCAGAAATGCCTTTCCATCGTCAGTCAGAAAGGTGTTCTTCTTCTCCACGACAATACATGTCCACATGTGGCACGTTTGACGCAACCCACCCACCATATTCTCCAGATATGGCACCATCAGACTACCATCTTTTTCGTTCGCTGCATCACCATCTTAATGGGAAAACGTATGAAAATATGGAAGGTGTTAAGGGAGACATCGACATGTTTTTTGCTTCCAAGCCAAGTGATTTCTTTAATCAGGGCATTAACAACCTGATTGTAAGACGGAAAAGCATCATTGATAAGAATGGAGACTATTTTATTTAATGCCCCCCAGTGACACAGCGGTATGTCTGCGGACTTAAAATGCTAGATTCCAGGGTTCGATACCCGTGGTGGGCAGTGCACAGATAGCCCATTTGGTAGCTTTGTGCTTAATTTCAAACAAATATACAAGCATTTCATCTAATAAATGTTTTGATATATAAGTTTTCGGGTTTTTTCATCTAAAAAAATCGACATTAATTTCTTGACGACCTAATATATGAATAACCGCAAAAAAATAAAACAACAGGATTAGAAACATTAGTATAAATTACAATACCGAAGGATCGTGGGAACATATACATGTAATCAAAACACCTACATATTTTCCAACTGTGGATACAAATAACAAAATAGTAGAATACTTGGTCCCTTCTGTTTTTGTTGCTTTTTTTGTTGTCTCATTTATCATTTGCTTCCAATTTCGCGATTTCTTCGGGTTAAAATTTTCCAAAGATTCTATAACAGAAATACCACTTTTCTACTGAACATATATAATTTGAATTATATACATACTTTTCAAAATGTACAAACAGAAAATAGAACCCTAATTTACATTGAATGCATCAAAATGTACTCAAAATAAATTAATTTAAGCGTATCAAATATGCTGTCATTCTTTTCTGTTATTCATCAATTTTCCTATCAATACAATTTAATCATGCTTTCTCTTGTTATTACAGATAACAAAAGTATTTCCATAATCTTTAACACATCAATACAAAAGTTTACCTCTTATATACCTCATTGTTCTTATTGTGATTCATAGCAGTAGGTTTCACCATTTCACAATCCTAACTAACCTTACTCAACTGTTGATACTTCTGCCTTCTTACTTCTATCTATTTTAAAGTGTCTCCAAAAATTTATGAAATATTTTTCGAAAAATGATATTTAATGTTTTATATTGTAAAAAGTGAACAAATGAAAATATGGTTCTTTCGGAATTTTGAAATTGTTCAGAATACATTCATTAAAGTGTTTGTTGGCATACATTGGACTTTTTTTTTTTCAGATCTAACATGGAATTTATGTAAATTCATCCTTAATGTTAAATTATCAGTTCCACCACCATAGAATTCAATACAGTTCCCACATTCTAAAATATTTATTACATTTCTAGAATCGCAATTAAATAATTATATTTATTATTTTTCTTTATTGTTTTTGTAGTTTGATATAACCTAAACTGCATAAAGTACAATGTATTTTTCTTTCAAAACTTAAAATACCTTCCTTAGAAAAATATATTTTTAAGTCAATTCAGTAATTTATAAATTAATCTTTAGATCCTCTTCCTGTTAAAATAACTTTATTATCTTTGAAAGCATCTTTCAAATATCGGTGCATATATTTAGACAAAAAGTAACTACAAAAGGTTTATTTGTTTGTTTGTTTTGGAATTTCTCGCCAAACTACTCGAGGGCTATCTGCGCTAGGAAGACAGCTAGTCAACACTATCCACTGACCACTCTTAGGCTATCCTTTTGACAGCGAAAAGTGCGATTGACCATCACATTATAACGCCCTCATAGCTGAAAGAGCGAGCATGTTCGGTCTAAGCCCGAGACATTACGAAAAATATAATTTTCTTTTTAACTTTATTATCCGTTTTTTTCTAACTGTTTTTATTTAAAAAGTTATTCTTGGCAATTTCTAAATATATAAATATAACATTTATCGGTCAATAACACAGAACTAAAAACTGTTTTAGTTCTAATAATCTATTAACTCTCGTTTCTTCATTGGAAACTAAACGATATAGTCTACTTGCAAGATTTACTGGAACATTTAGTTTCGTATGTTTGGGACGATCACCATAAAAAATCTACATACTGATAGAAGTTTGTGATTTTTAAGAAAATATCAATTACAATCTCATTTTCTGTTTAAACTGTGCTGACATTCAAGAAGAATAAGGCATTCCTATTTCTTTTAAAAATAAACTTTATCTCCTTATTTATCGAATTTAAAATCCCAACAAACGTATTAATATATGGAGTATCCTTCTATATTCAATACAATAATCTAGAAATATTTTCAATTTGTTTACGTAAACTACAAAATTATTTTCAAAATAATTAGGTAATATATTAGATAATTGTACTTTAACAAATCTCATAGTGATTTTAGGGTAATTGAAGTGGTTTTTATACCCATTGTTGTACCAGAAATTTAATGGAAAATTTATTCCTCATAAGTAAAAGAGAATCAAGACTAGATCTATTAAGATATAACCTTTATTAAATAAGGAATGAATTAATTATTCGTATTGATCTAGAAGAAATTATACAATAATGTTCAGTACTTGGATATAGTAACTACACCTAAAAGAACAAAACTCTGATTTCCTTCTAATTTTTTTGGCCAATTTTTCAACAAATTGAAATTCATACCTAATAATACTCGAAATATAAGACAAAAAAGGAGGTTTTTAATAATATGTCCAAAAAATCACTTAAATGTTCCTTATTTTTTAAGTTCCTCCTACAATCGTCTTCCTGCAATGTTAGGAGATTTTGCAATATGAATAAATTCACTTCTCGTTTCCAACAATACTTTTTTAATCTCTTGGTTTAAAAATATCTGAATTACTCAACATAATTTTTTTTCTTTTTTGTCCAACTCCTCATTTGCTGATAACCCTTTTATCATTTAAATGTTCATAAACCACCCGATTATAAAATTATCTAGATCATAACTACCCATACTTTATCCATTTTTTATAAACTCAAATTAGAATATCTGAGTTTCTTAAGTGATTTCCATTTCTTTAAAGTTAAGTTACATTTTCCTTGTTTTTCAGTAACATAATATAATTCATTGTTTTCACAAAGGAAATATAGTTCAGGGTTTGCTTCTTTTATAGGGTCAAAATCTGATTTTACTTTTACTGGCGATTCATCTTTATTTGAGACATCATAAAAATATTGTTTAAGTTATAATTTCTTAATATGTTCATAAATATCTTTTGCCAATTGTATTCTATTAGACTTATTTGTAGAAGTAAAAACGTAATCCTTTTGCCAATAATCGTATTTCAAATTATTTTCTGTTAAATTAACAATTTTCAAAAACTACTGATCCTTATTATCTCAAAATGTTTGGAACTTATCATTTTTATCATATTTTTTCTAAATCATAGGTGTTTCGTAACATCTCTCTCTTTTTCTCTATGCTTCGTATCTTCCGTTCTAGCAAAGTTTATCCATGCAAATATTTTATTTTTCTGTCGTGATATCTTGTATATTGCATATTTTGCGAAAATATTTCATAATTTTTAGCACCAATTTAAACGGATACAAGAAAGAGGGCAGAAGTAATATAGTAGGTGAGTAAGGTTAGCTGGAATTGTACAATAATAAAAACTATTACTATGTTTAAAAAAGCAACAGATATTTAAACCAATGAATAAGATAAAACAAATTTTAGGTAATACTAAAGATAATAAACAGTTAATGGAAAAAAAGCTGGAATTCACAAATTTTAATGTGATTGTGGAAATGTTTTTATTGGACAGAGAAAACGTAATTTAAAATATCGTTTAGCAGAACATAAGGGATGTGTAAAAAAAATGAAAGAACTGAAAATTTAGCCATAGCAGAACATGTACAAAAAACAGAACATAAAATATTATGGGAAAATAAAACAGTAAGACTGACTCAACCTAAGGGTATTAAAGCAAATAATATCTAACCAAAAACACCTTAGGTGTGAAAAAAAAAGGTGCGGCCAAAAAAGGACTGAGCTTGCCACTTAAAGGAATGAAATCAAAATTGGCGCACAAACTGGTACTTACTCTTATAACATTGATGAGAATTTTACAGCAAATATTCATTTATTAGTTAGCCAGGTCGCGTTTTTTGTTCAACTTGGGACATGATGGTGGGTAAAACAAAATCATAACTTTTTGTCACTACACACCAACAAACCACAGCAAGTAAGAAACAGACACTCGATAGTAACCAACATTATCTTTAGGATCGCAACCCTGTTATTCGGAACAGACCTATACTTTACAGAACCAACCAGATTCTCTGAAATATATGGTGGTAGTTTTCCTCTCTAAAACAATGTTAATAACTTCCTTTATAGTAACTCCATGGGATCTAAAATAACAGTTTCTTGTCATCGCCCGCATGCACTCTGTACAGCCATATCAAGCATCATGATTTACGCTAATTGTTTAAGCTAATATCACGTGACGCTAAACGGTCTTTAATTAGGGAATTTCACAAAATGTGGCAAATTTGTGCTTAAAAGTTAGCAGTGAATAATGAATGAATAATAAACTGTCTACCCGCATGATTCTTTTGAAAACTTGAGCTAGAAACTGCTAATCTAGTTTGCTTGGCCTAACCAATATTTATATATTTACCCTATATTTTTGCTACTCTAAATCGGCCATCTTTAATCTACAAACGGTCCACCTTTGCTCATAGATGAAGCTGTAGCAAAAATGGTAGACCGATAACTCACGTGACTTTTTACGTAGGCGTGCTCAAAAATTTGGTCAAAATTGAGCAGTTTTTGTTGAATATCTTTACACATGTGACTTATATTTAGACCGAATTTGACATTTAATTGTAGGCTGTCAATATCTATCAGTGTACAAAATTAGAAAAAAAATCCATAAAAGTTAAATATGTTTTTCTATCAAATAAAATTTCCGTACTGTCAGTGCGAAGAAAAAATAGGAAGAACTTTATTCAAAATTGGAAATTTTATATCTCGTGTATTTATTAATAGATTGCCTTGAAATTTGATGTGTGAAGTAAGGGTCCAATAGAACACATCCACGGAAAATATGTTTTAGTTTGGGTTACCACAGTCAGAGCTACAGAAAGTGGAAAATCGCTAAGTTATCATTCCTGTTAGTAACACACAGTGTATCATGCAGGTTGTTTTGGCTACCGTGTGTCTTGATCCGTAAATCTTTAGGAATAATAAAGTTTTGAAAAAATCATGAGTTGTTAAATAGAGACGAAACTCCGGCGAATATCTGTGTAAGAATGTGGCGGGACCTACTCTGAGATTATTGAAGAAATGTAAACTTACACAAAGGTCACATGACCTATCTAAGAATGAATAAATATGACACTTATGTCTTGCATGTTCACTCCTGATGATAACGTGGTAAATGTTGAAACTTGTACAGGCCATAGATTTGCCTGAATTAAAAATGTTTTAATTGTGCATCGATTTTAATGTTGTATGTTTGTTATTTATTATTTTAGTAAGGGTTGTATTTTACGTTTGTACATTTTGAAAATTGTGTGATTGATTTAGGTTATTTATGTTTAGTTAAAAAGTTGTATTTGGACGTTTTTATTAAAGATTCTCTGTCAAGTTACATCCTGAATAGTGATATTTGAAGTCGAGAAACCAGTAAAAAATAAAAAAGTGAAGAGATAAAACAAGTATGGAAGTGTTTTGTTATGTAAGTAGTTATATGTTCCAGGAACAACTTGAAAAATAAAAAGAAGTTCCCTAATTATAATAAGAGGTGTCGTTAGGTGCTTAAAAGATTCGGTCTATTACAGTGTTTTATTCTGACTTTTCAAGACACCAACTGAGGATTCGGGGCACTTTCAAATAGAATCGGGACACGCACGCTAGTGCCTATTGACGCCTCTGAATATAATTACAAATAACGTCCGGTTAACCCAAAGAATTAATTGTATTTAAACTAAGTAATACTTTCTTTTTTTTATATTAATAACATGGATAAATGATTAACAAAAATGTAGCTCCATTACGTTTTGATCTCCACGTGAACATTTATCAGGTAAGGATACGTAATAGTTACCCTGAAGATGGCTCCAAAAATAACTGGAAGCTTGATCAAAAGCTGTTGAAAGTGAAGGTCAAAAACCCCACGATGATACTTTGTATCCATATTTGTTAATGTTAATTAAGGAAATTGTTCGTATTTTCCTTGTTTTGTGCTATATTTATCTCGCGAGCTTTCAACTCTTTGACCATAGTTTCTGTCAGCCTATTAAAAGAATTCCAGTAGATAAATATTTTATCACCTGAATCTTTTGTTCGATTGGTTGTTATGAGTCTCAAATATATTTTACCTAAAATATATCATGACAACACTATTCATTTTAAATTGTGATTGAAGAAATTACTTGTGTTCAGCCTTATGCACCTGGAACAAGTTGAGCAATAGATGCTGCATATTAAAATATTTTCCAACACCCCCACTTATTGTGAGTGTTTATAAAGATAAACATAGGGTTTCGATATCTGTGATAGGCAGAGCAAAGATAGACAATGGTGTAGGTTTTTTGTTTACCAGCAAAAAAAAACAAAACAGAAACTATAGATCAACAGCTGTTTATGGCTTTCAGAAGTAAACTGATTTGATACAAGTTTTTTTATTTTTTGGTTATGACTTGATGAATGTTATTGGTACATTTTTTCTCAGTTTTATACCTAAATGATTGGATGATTTATAATTCATGTAAAATGTAGCATTTATACTTTAAAAACACCAATCACGTGGTCTACTACTTCAAAGAGAAAGATGTGCCTCAACTGATTGATTGTCTATAAAACAAATCTGTTATAGTAATGGATCTTACTTTTAGTTATATGTAACCTCTACTTGAAACTTTTACTGGAAATAAAATAAGCATATAAATTGTAAGTTTATTTACGGGAATGATTAAATTGAAGACACATACAAGACAGACAGACAAATAGATAGATACATGCTGCACATATATATATATATCCTGTTTTATAACCTTACGGTTGCTACTCTCCACGTCAACGTATATTATGTGTATGTGAAAAAATATTCGTATAATTCTGTACCATCTAGTAAGTTTATACACTTTCTTGATTTTCGGGAAGTATCCGAAGGTCTTTTTCTTACACATCTAGTCCTCGTAGAACTGGTGATTAAAATTTGGAAGACTACGAAAACGGTACCATAAATATGTAACCTACGAATTGTATGTTCAGTAAGTAACGTAGCACAGAATATTAAATTTTTTGAACTTCTTTTCTATGTATTGTATATTCAGAAGAGACTCTTTAAAATTACTTTTTTATTCCTAACTTAGACACATACATATATATATACAAACACGCGTGTATGTATAAATATAGATATGCACACACACACATTTTTCACATATATACATATTGCCAACAAACATTTTAGAAGAAAATTCTCATACTTCGCTCTATCGTCTCACCTTCAAAACATTATTGTTTTTATAAAGGAACATAAAATATTCGGAATAAAATCTTTTAAATTTTAACAAATTTTCTCATAATAATATTAAAAAAACAAGCATGTTTTGTTTGAACTCAAAATACCAAAAGCTTGTAAATCGAGATTTTTTCTGCAACGTGAAAGGTTCTCCATCATTACTGCTACAGAAAAATAACGCAAACACATTTTTAGCTAGTACAATCAAATTACTTTATTATAATAAGTTACACATTCAATTTCTTTTCACGTGGTTCCTTGGACTTCTCGCGATTTCGAGACGACCTTTCGAGTTCCGTGCAGGTTGAGTCCTTCAGATTTACTAAATTGTGGATTTCAAGTTTGTGCTGTTAAACTAAACTTTTATACGTAATTGTTAGCTCTGGTAAGGTCGATCTAACGTTTGACTGTATGTTAGCTTGTTTGTTTGTTGTTAAGTTCAAAGCCACACAATAGACTATCTTTGTTCTGCCAGCTGCCGGTATCAAAATCTAGGTTTTAGCGTTACAAACCCTCAGACTTTCCGCTGAGCCATCGGGGATTGTATATTAGCAAGGTGAATTTCATATATTTTTAAACACATACACATATAAACATTTCTTTATTTGTTGAATTCGCTGCATTTTAAGCGCCTTAAGCTCTTCTGTCAAGCTACCTAATTACAATGAATTACTTTCTAATATATGAAAATAATATCTATATCGTTAGTGTTTTACTTTTCTTGTTTTTGCACGATTTCATCTCGTTCCGTTCTGGTTTCGATCTGTTAATCAACAACGTTTCTTTTATACTAAATTTTCTTCACGTCCTCTAGCGAGAAAATCAAATACACTGTGATGTTTAAGTATATCACTTTCATCAATCACGTCATCACGTGTACTTGATTTATTATTCGTTACTAAATTTGTATGCTCCTTTATACTAGTTTCTAGCCACCTAGTGGTCGAACCGATATACCTAGAATTACATCTAGAACATTTTAATTCGTATATTAATTTGGATCTTCTTAAGTGTGAAATTCTGTCATTGTACTTGACTTTTTTTTTCTATATTGTGTTTTCGGGTTTAAAAATTATTCGTTTATTAACTTGTGAATAGGTTCTACAAAATGATTTACGCAGTTGATTATTTTTTTTTTTACTCTTATTGTATAAGATTATAGATCTTGCACGTTTTGAAACATTACATTTTTCTTATTTAATGGTATTATCTTATTTAAATAATTATGCATGATGTTCTCACTTATAACATTTGGAAATTCATTTTTATATAAATATACTTTAGTATTACTTAATTGTTATTTTAAGTAGGTTTACTTTATAAACAGTTCTGGAATCCTACTATTAAAATTAAATACAAACCTGTATATGTCTTCTTATAATATACTTCACATTCAAGCACTACCATTGTTACTGTGTGTCAAGCATAAATAAAGTCAGATTAAAGTTATATTCGATATTCCACAGTTAATGTTATATATTTATTTTTATTATGCGGTTAGAAACACTCATAAAAGAACACGCAAACTGTGTGACAAATAATACATCAAGTATACGTGATCACGTGCTTGGTGAATGTGATATAGTTTGTACATCGCAGTATGCTTAAAATGCTCGCAATAGAACGTGACGAGAAAAATTTACATCTAGAACAAACGATATGCATTAAAACATTAAAGACAGAGTTGGGCAACATTAATACTACTCACAATATACGGGTTATTTTTTAAGTAAGTAAGAAGCAGAAAATTACTTTGTGATACATATATACATAATATTTAACAAACAAGGTAGGACAAATAACAAGGACTAAGATTGATTTTACTATGTACCAATTCGTTGTTTCTCTAGAAATAGTATTTACAGAAGGATTCCTAATTGACTATTAATATCATCGTTCTAGTCTTAAGTTTTGTGTTCCTGGTGCCTCAAAGGCATAATTAACATACTAATTAACTCTTTACATAACTATACATAACTTTTACCGATGTTTTGTATGAATATTTATAACCAACATACCAAATAAGAAGATAGTCAAACTATTTTATTTTAACATTTCGACTACGTTGTCGAACCCAGAATAAAATATATCGAAATTAAAAATAAACAGACAATACCAAAACTTTGGGCCTCTCCAGTAAATTATGTTGGCACAAAGTAATCTGGAGTATGTGCACGGTCACACATAATCCAGATTTTTCTTAAAATGTATAAATAGTATTACACCCTTGATTTTTGACTCAGTATATACTGAATAATAACTTTTTTCGCTTAGCACTAAAACAAAAGGAGAGGGATTACTTTTAAGATTTAAAGAACTATATGTTTCCGAGTTGCAAAGCTAAGACTGTCAGAGCATTTTTAATATTTAAGATCTTTCGTTGATTAGTTTTTTTAGAATAATTCCAGCAGGTTTAAAGAAAGTTGGCTGTTCAGTTTGTTTTTTATATACTTTACAGAAGTTATAGCGTCATGGTACAACGCTGGACTACTATTTGAACTTATTGCACGTAAATCATAAATAGATTAGACAATTTTACGGCATATAAGGGTGATTATTAGGTACTCTAGATTATATTCGATTTGTTCTACCGCCTTCAATGTTCGTAGCTTAATGTTCTCTGATTGAATTTTTGGACCGGGCGTGTGGTCAACAATTCTAAAATAAGAATGGCTATGACTGAAGCTCAGAGGACTCTGACTAGGTCATTTGGCCCATGTGATGTATATGGTTGAAAATACCAGAGCCTGACTACATTCAACTTGTGACATATTTTCTAGCGAATTCGGAGATCATTGGATGACGTACAAGAAAGTTGATTGGCTACGACTGAAGTTTAGACGTCTCTGACTAGGTCATTTGGCCCATGTGATGTACAAGGTTGAAAACACCAGAGACTAATTACATTCAACATGTGACATATTTTCTGAAGAATTCAGAGATCATTGGATGATGTACAAGAAAGTTGACTGAAGGCGTGAGATACGAAAAAGAGACTAATGATCAAGTATCATCATTTGTACTGTATGCGCCTTACAATGCTAGCAACCGGGTTTCGATATCCGTGGTGGAAAGAGCACATATAGCCCATTGTGCAGCTTTGGGCTTAACTACAAAAAACTAACATTTCTACTGCCCAGGGGTAGGTATGTAGGTTATGCAGCAAAATGAGGTATGACAGTTAAAACAAGGTATGCTTGATTCGAAAATTATCACAAAGAGCATTAAGTCTAATAATTTTGCTACTCTTTCTTAGATTAAATATATATTCCAAGGTTAAACACAAGAAATAAAATTTACATAATGATAATAAGAATAACATAAAGAAGAGTAAGGCGTGAATGTTAAACATACATTTTAAAACATATTTGTTCCTAGAAAAGGGATGACATTAAAGAAACAGTCAACTGTGTTGGAAATTCTTTAAGATATGAATCTGTTAATTTTGTTACTTTTTCATGCATGGTTCACGCTTAGCATCTAACTTTAAAAACCTTATTTCCGCATGTGGCATCTCAAAAATTTTAAAAACTGACCAGTAGGGGCATTGTCATAGCAGCATTGTATTGAGAAAATCGACACTTTACTTGAACGTACTTTTCAATTAATTTATATTTCTTTTCTCTTGTATATAACCATTCCTTTAACTAGCAGCATAACCTAATTATTTACTGTCAACCCATACAGAGTATAGCAAGTTTTGTAATTCCAAGACTGTCGAAAATTACTACTCCATTTACACAATAAAGCAAAATTTTCTTTTCGTTAAATATTTCATAACGGAGCTAGTAGAACTGATATAAAAAAAAGAAGGAAATCTTTCGCAAACTTTTTGAGTTAAATTATTCTGCTTTGAATGCTTACATAAGAACTGGTGCAGGTTTTATGCGATTTGTATTATCTAGAGGCGTTAAGTATGCCTTGTCGAGTACAGAAGATACAGCCTCTCGGGGGAAGAAAGTTTGTTTCTTGTGGTTTTATGATACAAAAAAAAATATCAAGCTGTTCGAAGAAGCTTTAAACAAGAAAATCCAGAACAAACTTACAAACAGCAGCATCTCAGTAACACCACATTCCTGAGCATACCAATATACCAGTATCACCAAGTAGATAAGATGTGTTCCCTTGGGGACAGGTTCATTTCTTGTATCAAGTGTTGCGAATGAAAATTAATGATCGACAAGAAGAATAACCTTAAAAATACACCACATTCAGCCAAAGACACGCAACTCTTCATGTAAATAAAACATAGTTTATCTTATGTAATTGATAAAAAGTATATAAAATATGTTTTTTACGATGTTGATATCCCTGAAAATTTTAAGTAACAAAACCAGCATAATATGTTTTAGGTCAAGAAATAAATATTTCAAGAGGTGTGTGTGCGATCGCTTGAATACCTAGAGAGTATACGCAGTAACAACTAAATCCCAAGTCCGTCAATTTCAACGTCTTTCGAACCAGAAAATGTACGGTGTGCTAAAATGACCAAAAACGTTTTTCTGTCGCCGAAAAAAAGTTACACTTTTACGTCAGCATTTATTTTATGATTGTTACAAATGTGTCCAGGTAGAATATTCTTGTGAGCAGCAGGTACAAGTGTTTGTAATTTATCTCTGTGTTGTGCTCTCGAGAACTATGTGAATCCATTAAACATTTTTTTTTTCGAAAGCTTAACTCTTACAGTGACATCAAGATATAGGTGTGCGTCTTTAGGGCACTGACATGGGTACATATATATATGGTCAAATCTCTGTATTAGCCTTGAATATTGTGCGTTAAGTAATTTTCCGAGAAATACATATATAACAAAAGCAAAAATTTTATAATTCTTTAAAATAATGATATAGTGACTTAGAGATTGCAGAAATAAATGTACGAATAATTATTTTACTTCTTACAAGATGTAAAGATAATCATCTCTGAAATATTGCAGGCAATTATCTTTAAGTAACATTCAAGTAATAAGCGAGATAGAAGTAATTATATTACACCATTTGTGTTACTGTGTGTGTGTGTGTGTATCTAAAAACAAGCCTGAAAGTACGAAGCTTGTTCAGAAGCACATTGCGTCTCGAACCTCTGATCTGCTGATCCGAAGACTGGTACACAAACAACTAGACCTCACTCAGCGAGTCTTTATACAACTTATTATTACCGCCAGTTTTAAAAAGATTTATCTCTGTTCGAAAAAAAATTAAATAAACTCAAAGTGTTACTATACTTTCACCCAGTTCGTTTCTACAATTTATTAGAAAAGATAATGCCCTAATCCTTACATTGTTGCTTAATTATCGCGTTCGCCAAACGTTTGGCTAAAATTTAAGCTTTATTTGCTTAGTTTTATCATTATAATACTTATAAGTTTTAATACCTACTTGAACAAGTGATATTAAATGAAGAACGTTCTGAGTTTTAGAGAGGCTTTTTGTGTGCATTTAAACTACGTAGGCAATCAACCATCGTAAACACCAGAACAACTGATTAAACGCATTGTGCTAAAACTTATCCTTTTAACTTGGCTTTATCTTCTTATTAAGTTTCATTTATGAAATTCGCGGCTTGTAATAAATCCCTATTTAATTTCATTAGAGAAAGAAAATACCATTTATTTTCATTACCACAAATTGTACTGGTATAGGCTACAGATTTGCCATTGGTTAATTACCACTTGGCTTTTATATTTCGGAATAATTAGTCTACTCCAGGATAGCTTAGAGCTATTTCTTTATTCTCGTATAAATTCCTAACAATCGGAAGAACTACTGAGAAAACAAAAATCAATAAACGTACAAACTACAGAGAAAATAGGAACTAACAAACGTACAAACTACAGAGAAAATAGGAACTAACAAACGTACAAACTACAGGGAAATCAAAACTAACAAACCTACAAACTACTGGGAAAACAAAAATTAACAACCGCACGAATCACTTAGAAAACAAAAATTAACAACCGCACGAACCACTTAGAAAACCAAAAATAACAAACGTACAAACTACAGGCAAAACAAAAACTAACAACCGCATGAACCACTAGGAAAAACAAAAATAACAAACGTACAAACTACAGGCAAAACAAAAATTAACAACCGCACGAACCACTAGGAAAACAAAAAATAGCAAACGTACAAAATAATAGGAAAACAAAAGCTAACAAACATAGAACCAACAAAAAATTAACAACCCTACAATCTACTGAGAAAACAAAAATTGCTAACGTACAAACTACAGGATAAACGAAACATTTTCTCTCAAAACAAAACTATTTTTTCCCCATTTTCAATGAAAATTGCCAATCTTCGCCAGAATATTAAACTTTGAAACCAGCCAAAGGAATGCTTTAAAAAATAATTAATGTTTTCCGTCGAATTTCCAAGCGTCAGTAACAAAACCTTCTCAGACATTTTAACTGTTCAGTCTATAAATACAAGTCAACAAATATAGAGGTACCAAAATAATAATTAATTTCTAAAGCACCAGTAATGTACGTAAAGCTGATCCCATTCTCTTCGTGCTTCCAGCTCGATGGCCCGGATTGAGCAAAGTAGTTAGGGAGCTCGAGTCACAACATGCGGTCGCGGGTTCGAATCCCCGTCCCACCAAACATGCTCGCCCTTTCAGCCGTGGGAGCGTTATAATGTGACGATCAATCCCATTATTCGTAGGTAAAAGAGTAGC
>NW_013673035.1:16667-20503 GCF_000517525.1 Limulus polyphemus | reverse complement strand
ATAAATAATAAAGAAGTAGACTAATTTATAATTATTAAGAAAGTCTTTCCTTGAAACAAACAAAAAAAAAATGGCAAAGTAATAAAATGTTACATCGTTCATGAATTAAACTAACAGATGCTATACTATTTGAATATTAATGGCATGAGATAAATATTCATAAAAAGTGCATCATGTACAAGATTTGCATATTTTCCTTTACTGAAGGAAGCCGTGAATTCCTACGATGGAAGTATTAAAACGTCACCTTAATAAAGGCCGTGAGTTTAGTTTCAACAAATGTTACTACTTTCAAACATTATCCTAAAACTATAACGAGATTTATTGGCTTTTACATCAGACCAAAGTTTGTTTGTTTGCAGTTAAGCAGAAAGCTACACAATGAGCTATTTGTGCTGTGCTCACTATGAGCACTATCAAAGAGTTTAGTTTGAAAATGTTTATATTTACATAGTGTTACACATGAACTTGACTGCAGTTTGTTACTCAACATTATGAAAAAGATTTGCCAAGAACTTAAATCCAAACCATATTTAAATTAGAAAATCAAATATATAAATCCAGTCTCCAAGTTTAGTCACACAGTAGAGAAAAAAAAATTATGATAAATAAGTAATAATATAAGGAACACCAGACTAAGCATATCCTAATGGATAGCGTGCTCAGACTGTGAATCCGAAGAGTTAAGGTTCATGACCAATTTTCCCAAAGTGTTTGGGGCCGTGGGTGCACTCTAAGAGTGATGGTTAACTTTCGGTTACATAAAAGTAACCAAAGAATTGACGATGGGTTTGCTGACTCGTCCTCTTCCCTCGAGTTTATCAGTTCAAAATTAGGGACGGCTATGAACAGATAACTTTCTGTATAGCTTTGCGCGAATTTTTGAAACAAACAAAACCAAATTCGTACTATTACACTGTACTGCTCTACGAGCAAATTGTGAAGTTTCCAAACTCTGATTTTTGCACTTGCCTTATAAATTGATATTTAACTCTTTATTTATATCTCTTCTACACGATTACTTCTTTATTAACCTTTGTTTCTTAGGAAAATAATTTGTATAGCGATTGTCATAAATATAATAAAATTAATTTCTAAAATCTCTAGCTCCTTGTTGATCCAATATGGATTGTAATCTTATTCGAAATGTTGGAAAGAGTTTGAGATTTTCCACACACCAACACCACATTGACTTCTACGCAACGTTTTTACCAAACCGCCATCACAGTGCAAGTTGCCCATCGTTTCATCAAACTGCTACCACGTGGACTGCTACACATAATTTTCATCAAACTACCAACACGTTACTGCTTCATATAGTTTTCATAAAACTACAATCACACTGACTGCTACGAATCGTTTCATCAAACTACCAACACGTTACTGCTTCGTATAGTTTCATAAAACTACCATCACACTGACTGCTACGAATCGTTTCATCAAACTACCAACACGTTACTGCTTCGTATAGTTTTCATAAAACTACCATCACACTGACTGCTAGGAATCGTTTCATCCAACCACCAACACGTTACTGCTTCGTATAGTTTTCATAAATCTACCATCACACTGACTGCTACGAATCGTTTCATCAAACCATCACATCAGTAGCAGTTCTACATCGTTTTCACTAGAACGCCCCAAGTAACTCAGTGATAAGTCTGAAAGCTTATAACGCTAAAAAATCTGGTTTTGATACTCTTGGTGGACACATCAAAAATAGCCCATTGTGTAGCTTTGCGCTTAATAACCAAACAGTCACCCCACTGACTGCTACCAATCATTATAACCAAACAGTCACCCCACAGACTGCTTTATTATGGTGTTGATTAGGTGAAAAACGATGGGTATCAGTCACTGTGTTGACGATTTGATAAAATAGATTCGTAGCAGTCATTGTGGTGGCGGTTTGATAAAATAGATTCGTAGCAGTCATTGTGGTGGCGGTTTGATAAAATAGATTCGTAGCAGTCACTGTGTTGACGATTTGATAAAATAGATTCGTAGCAGTCATTATGGTGGCGGTTTGATAAAACAGATTCGTAGCAGTCATTTTGGTGGCGGTTTGATAAAATAGATTCGTAGCAGTCATTGTGGTGGCGGTTTGATAAAATAGATTCGTAGCAGTCACTGTGTTGACGATTTGATAAAATAGATTCGTGTTTTCTAAGTGAATAGCTACCCAACAAGTTTCTGTGCTCTGCTCACCAAGAGTATCGAAACCCGATTTTTAGCGTATTAAACCTGCAGACTTATTGCTGAGCCAATGGGGGGGGGGGCGAAAAAGAGAGTGAAACCAATTATCTGTGGGGAATATTTGCTTATCATTCAATAAAATGCTATATATTTTTAGTGTATTTGAGGCTATAAATTAGTTTACGTTGATGTATTTCACACAGTGGAAACACTGTTTTCGAAACCAACTACTTTTCTTGCTCCCGGAGCGAGTGGAGTAAACAGCGTCAACAGGAGAATACAACATAAGGCGACTTTATTCATGCAACAGCTTTAATATATTCACTGAATAGTAGCGTTGCCATGACACAAACATACACATATATATATATACCAGCAACTACATAATTATATTTTAATATACGCATAAAACAGCTTAGTTCAATAGATAATGGTGAATTTTTAGCATCGCCACGACACTCCAATTAAAAACAGGTATCAGCGTTTCTTGGTATATACAAAGAACATTCTACACAGAAACTCATGTGTATAACTATGGCAACAACAGTTTAGCTCATTAGAAACGTGTCATAATATTAAGGTAATCAGTTCAAATCCCGCTTATAGCCCTTACCAGGACTACACACCCGTAAACAGCAACAGCTTAGTGAATAACACTCATGATGATTAGGTCGTCGGTTCGAAACAAATTAACAGTCTTTATCAATCTTACACAGATGAAAATTGCAACAGGCTATTCCAGTGAAAACTTTCCCAAAGCTAAAGTGATCGATTCGAATATCATTACCAGTCCTTATCGAAACTATTAATCTGAACACGGCAACACTTTATTCCAGGGAATAACACTCCTGAGCTTAATACGAATCCCATTAACAGTTCTTATAAAATCTACGTACTTCAGAACAGAAAAAGGTTACACCTGTCCTTCAATTAATCGTTTTAAATTATACTAACAGTCTTTACCAAGAATACACACCTGAAAATGACAACAAATTACCTAGTCCAATGAATATCAGTTCTGGTGCTAAGTTCGCTAGTTCGGATTTCATTGACAGCCCTAATCAGATCTATACATCTGGAAACGGCAATAGCTGAGAGTGATGGACAACTGATCCTAAGGTGATCGTGGTTCGAATCTTATCAGAAGTCCTTAACAGAAAGAAAAATTTCGAAACGACAACGGTTTATACTAGTGAATATATATATTTATCTTAATATGACCTGTTTGGATTCTCCTAACAGTTATTAATAGAACTATACACTTAAAATGGGCAACAGCTTAATGGAGCGGATAACACTCCTCATTCTAAAGTCATCACTTCAAACCACACCAACAGACATGACTAAACTCCACACCTTAAAAGTCCAACAGCTTAATGGAGCGGATACCACTCCCAATTCTAAAGTCATCACTTCAAACCACACCAACAGACATGACTAAACTACACACATTAAAAGTACAACAGCTTAATGGAGCGGATAACATTCCCAATTCTAAAGTCATCGGTTCAAGTTACACTAAAGACTTTACTAAACTCTACACATTAAAACTACAACAGCTTAATTTCCCGGATTACATTCCGATCCTATGATGACCACGAACGAATCCCAACAAAAAAAACGAATACCTCAAAACAACA
>NW_013673035.1:9095-15667 GCF_000517525.1 Limulus polyphemus | reverse complement strand
AAAAACGAATACCTCAAAACAACAGTTTATTTTAGTGAATATCATTCCTGACCTTAGGATGATCTATTCGAACCATGTTAAGAGACCCTTCCAATATGAGACACCCGAAAAGGTTATAAATTAGTCTTAGAAACATGTGATAAACGTATAACTAAAATGAGGTTTAAGACATGGCTACTTTAGTAAATGTGACATTTAAGTATAGTTTAAAGCATTAGTACTTTGATATATGTTTCATTTAAATGTGATTTTATCATACATACTAGGGTAAATGCGTCATTTAAGGATTATTTTAAACATAAATACTTTGATATATGTTTTATTTTAAGGGTTGTTTAAAATATTAGTACTTTGGTAAATATATATCATTATACTATGATTCTATCATACATATTAGGGTAAACGTGTCATTTAAAATTAATTTGAATATATATATTTGGTAAGTGTGTGATTTAAAGTTGATGTAAAACATGAGCACTAAATGTGGTAAATGTGTCATTTAGAAGAGGTTAAAATATGGATATCAAGTGTACTATATGTAACATTTAGGGTTCATTTATAACATTAGTACTTACTGTATCATTTAAATGTAGTTTAAAATATAGGTACTAACTGTTGTAAATCCATCGTTTAAGGGTAGTTATAGGCTCATAATAATTGATAAACTGTATTTGCTATAAATATGTAAACATTTAGTAGATTGTCATAGTTGTATTTGACTAAAGGTAATAAACAGTGTTGTCTATCATACTTGTACTTGACTAAAGGTAATACACAGTAATGTCTGTCATGCTTGTACTTAACTAAAGGTAATACACAATAAGGTCTAGCATAGTTATATTTGACTAAGTGATGTCTATCATAGTTGTATTTGACTAAAGGTAATAAACCATTGTTTATTACCTTTAGTCAAATACAACTATGATAGACATCACTTAGTCAAATATAACTATGATAGACCTTATTGTGTATTACCTTTAGTTAAGTACAAGTATGACAGACATTACTGTGTATTACCTTTAGTCAAGTACAAGTATGATAGACAACACTTTGTCTATCATACTTGTACTTGACTAAAGGTAATACACAGTGATGTTTATCATAGTTGTAACTATGTTAGACATCATTATGTATTACCTTTAGTCAAATACAACTATGTTGGGCATCACCGTGCATTAAATTAGTTATGCACAACTATGACATACATCACTGTGTATTACCTTTAGTCAAATACAACTACGTTAGACAACACTGTGCATTACCTTTAGTCAAATACAACTATGAGAAACATCATTTAGTCAAATACATTTATGCTAGACCTCACTGCGTATTACCTTTAGTCAAATAAAATTATGATCGACATCATTTAGTCAATTACAACTATTCTAGACCTCACTGTATTACATTTAGTCAAATACAGTTATGATAGACATTACTTAGTCAAATATAACTATGCTAGCCCTTACTGTGTATTACCTTTAGTTAAGTTATTTGACTAAAGGTAATACACAGTGATGTCTAACATAGTTGTATTTGACTATAGGTAATGCACTGTGATGTTTTCTCTACTTATGGAAAACTTCAAGTTTTACGTTTACTTTTCAACTGTTCAAACTCTGACGCAATTGTTCAAGACGTTTAAAGATTAGAAATTAATATGTTCCATTTATATCATTCCGAGAATAATAGTTAAGACTTTTTAGTGATATTTTTTAAATACATGACATTATTTTTAACTGCATGTATTCTTTTGAAAAGCCGCGACATTTGCAATTCATCACTGACAAAGGAGAACGGCCAATCCTTCTTCGGAAAACGGATACAAGGCTACAAACGGATAGGTTGATAAGCGGAAGATTTCTAACTGACTTTTGTTGTTTTTTTTTGCCTCTTTTTTTTGTACTAAATCTGATGAATCCAATGGTGAAACAAGGTTTCTATAATAGTGCTACTAGTAGATGGTTATTCGTAATCATCTCAAGTAACCATTACCAATATCCTCAGCAATTAATGAAGGCTATAAGTAGGTCATTTGGTTCAGTAGATCAAACCCACATCATCAAAACTGTCTTTGTCGTTTTCCAGTTCACTATCTGGGTCTACGAAACGGATAGTTATGAACTGTGGATTAAATCGATCAACAATAACGAAAAGCTTTTGTAATCACCCAATTGATGCACCAGAGAAAAACAGGTTCTTTGATATTAGTCATACATTCAGGCCTGCATATATTCACACTTCCTGCCTTTTTTGTAATATTTTCTACATAGTATATGATATGGAGTTCTGTATTATCTTGGTAGTAATTTCTTTGTAACTTTGGGAGTATTCTGCAAAACAAAGAAGGAGCTTTCTTATTGAAAAATATCTCTTTACGACCAAGAAGGAAATATCAGAATTTTCTGAAAAAATAGATGCTTCAAGTACTTGTCCAGGGAAAAGCGGGAGAGAAACAACACACCGAATAAATTGCTATCGACCATATCTGGTCTGTCGTTCTAAGTAAACTATTTTTATAAATTTTGAATAGTAAACTGTGAAAAAACTCAGAGTAAAACTAGTTGACATACACATACAACCGGAAGTAAATTCAGGGAAACTGGTTGACATGCACATATAACCGGAAGTAAACTCAAGGTAAAACTAGTTGACATGCACAAACAACCAGAAGTAAATTGTTGTAGCCAAAACGAATCTCTGGTTTAATGCACGTAAGCAAATGACAAAAAACAATAAGATATATATTTGCCAAAATTCTTGCTTTAATTAAACATTTATCGACCTAACAGCAAATTCAACTGTTAATATACACTGAATTAAATCAGCTTAGAAAGCCTGTTAGATTGGTTTGATAATATGTGGGTATTATAAATAATCAATATGTCGATAAAATGAGCGAACAAGAGACTCACCAAATACTAAGAGAATAGAGCAGAACTGCAACGTATAATTGAAATTTAGAAAAGGAAATAAAATGAATTCGAACAGAAAAGCATGCAGGAACTTAATAAACATGGTGAAATGTTTCTAATGTGAAATATTGTACATCTCGTGTACAACATGTACCTTAGTTCATATACCACATTCGAAGATATGATAGCTGGAACATTTGTAAGTTTCATCTACACAACCAGCGTCTTTGTTCGCTTAACTCATCCTAGGAAGAATACGGTATTTTAAGTATCTGTAAATCTCATCCACGCAAGCATTGTCCATGTTAATACAACTCATCCCGAGAAGGTTAAGGTAGTTTGAGTTGTAGACAGATTAAAAATGTCATATAGTATGACTTATAATGAGTGATTCTTTGGTAAACTGTGTTCCTTATTAAGGCAACATCTGATCCCCTAAAGCAAAACGTTTCGCAGCTTAGTTTATTTATCTTAAAGCTACTGAGCAGACTTTCCACATGTTATGAGGAACAGCTAAAGTCCGTTTCTATGAAGTGTACAACAATTGTTCGAATGTTCTCTAGTCTTACAACTTAAGTTACGTGGTGTTTTCATTATTCGCTACACGCCCTCCGGACTTCTACTGTAGCAAATCAAGCGTCTTGTACCATAACCTACACTCGTGAAGCATTTTCTTGTTGTGCAAATGCTTGTTAGTTCTTCGCTTCATGGGCTTTTCTAGAAACCCTGCTTATTCTGAAAACATTTCCACAAACTCCAAAGTTTATTCTCCACTTCGGTGTGTTATCTATCTCGACAAGCAAGCGCATGGCCGAGTTCTCATTCTTCTTGGTACTCGAGCGAATTTACAATTCATGTAGGTATTCACATATTCTACATGGCCTGCTGGATCTGTCAAATGTATTCTAAACAAAGAACTTTTATAAATCTTTTTATATGAACACTGACAAAAGGGTAATATATGCGACTGTCCATTTGTTTCAGAATGGCGGAGTTTTTTTATTATTCTTCTCTGCTTGTGTACAAAATATAAGACAAACTGAGAATTCAAAATTCGTATGTTACGCCCTAACCCTATTTTAGAATCAGACTACATATATTTATGTTTAAAAAATTATAACGTCTAAGTTAACAGAACAGTTTTGATATATTTTTTTACTTATGGACGCTACCGTTTAAACAACTTTTCCCTCCAATTTGAATCGCTCCTGCCATCTATTTTTTATTTGTTGAATTATAGTTTAAGCCACTATCGATCTATTGTTCTAGAAAACAATTCAACGATAAATTTCATGGGTTGAAGTACGTTTTCCTATAACTTACAACGTAATACATTTATTATCCTTCCTAACTTGTAAGTACATTACTTGGGGTAAAAACGGAATTCTCGAAATATCATTTTTAAGTGTGTTGTAAGAATATATTTATATTATAAGATATACATACAAATATACATCACATATATTTCTCAAATTTAAAATTAAATCATGATGTAGTATGACGACTAAAAACAGTTTGATCACTCAGCAGCTTTCACTTTGTGCTTGGTTATCTAAAAATTACTATAATACTACAATAATACTACTATAACACTACAATAATACTACTATAACACTACAATAATACTACTATAATACTACATGGTACTTACCTTCATGAGTAACTATACAAGTTTCACTTTTCTTTATGAGACAACTCGTCTCAATATAACTAATGTTTCAAACTGCAGTTGTTACGACAACTTCATTTGTATTTCAAAAAAAATTACCAGCTTTCAAATATTGCATTATGTACGTAGTTATCGACTTCCATTTTAATCCATAACGTGAAAACGTTCTTAACTTTTGTTATGTACTACACTTCTGATTTGACATAAAATATTTGATTTTAGTTTCGAAAAGTAATGATTTAATTTAATGATTTAATGAATTTATTTAGAATACGATAGAAGGTTTTTCAATGAATTGTCGTGATTTCCAAACGACTTCTTACAACATATTTCCAGCTACACAAATTTTCCTGATGTTATTTTTTTTCTTACTGTAATGAACTACTCTAAATTCTACTAACGCACTAGAAATTTGAAAATAAAATCAGATTTATTATTCACAAGTAAATATAAACTTTAGTATTATTGCTATTATTATTCGTCTTACAAGTCTACAGCCAAGTAGTATGTCTTATAATGCCATTTCTGTCTAGCAGACGTATATCTTGTACCCCGAACTTTAATATTACTAAAGCCAAATTTCATTTTACCAGCCGTTGTCTTTCACAAAATCTTAATTACCACAAAATGTATCGCAACATAGATAACTAATATTGTTATCTAATATTTTATTCATGTCAATAAAATTGATAGCTATCGTATTGACTTAACAATGCTAAATAAGTTGTTTTGTTATTAACTCGTTAAGAAACGAAACTTTTTCTAAAGCGTATTATCTCGATTATATCTTCGTATCGTAATGAATCGTAAAACAATGTTTACGATTTTTCAAAAACATCACATCTTTGTATCTCAAAAATGTTAGAAATTTGTAAAAAACACTATCTTTTAAGAAAATAACCATTAGACCAAAATGTCAGAAGTAAAAACACCGTGTCTCTTTTAAATCAAACTATCAGAACCAAAACTAAAAATGTCATTGTCAAATCAGAACAATAGAACCACAACTTAGATGGAAAGTTTCGTCATGAGATCGAAAGACGAAAAAAAATATTTAATTTTTTTACATTTTATACGAAAGAAGTAATACATATGATAAACATATATCTGAACAGAGAGATATTATCACTACTCTTACATCGTGATAAGTAAATCAGAATACACAAAATATGAATTAACATTAACATGCTTACCGTATGTCTCTTCTTTAATATATTAGGGTGATACTTATTTAAACACTGTTCAAGTGATTTCTGAACGTCGTTTATTATACAAGTAGTATGTTCAAATATACTAAACTGATGTCGTCATATGCTAGATCATTTGCAGTAAAAAATTTAAACTATAAAAAATTGATGTTGTCATATGCCTGATCATTTGCAGTAAAAAATATAACTTTACAAAACTGATGTCGTCATATGCTAGATCATTTGCAGTAAAATATAAACTATACAAAATTGATGTTGTCATATGCTAGATCATTTGCAGTAAAAACATAACTATACAAAACTGATGCTGTTATATGCTAGATCGTTTGCAGTAAAAAAATCTTAACTAGGGTAACTGTACACTGTTTACGATATTTATATCCTAAACCAGTTGACCGATGAAAGAACACAGTGAGTATAAGGTTTAACTTATAACTTTATCAAACATCTTTTGAGAAATCATAAAATATATTTTTTCCTGGATACAGTGAATTCTGTATAAATGTATAACTATATTCTTTAAATTTTGCATTCTTGTCTAAATGTAATCTGAAAAATTATATTGTCTGACTGTCTGATTGCAATTTTGCATACTCGTCTAGCCGTATTATGAAAATTTGTATACTTGTTTAAGTGTTTTATTAAAATGTTTATGTTTCTCTGACGACACTATTTAAAATTTGTATACTTGTTTAAGTGTTTTATTAAAATGTCTATGTTTCTCTGACGACACTATTTAAAATTTGTATACTTGTTTAAGTGTTTTATTAAAATGTCTATGTT
>NW_013673035.1:1790-8620 GCF_000517525.1 Limulus polyphemus | reverse complement strand
TACTTGTTTAAGTTTTATTTAAATTTCTATATTTCTCTGACGGCACTATTTAAAATTTGTATACTTGTTTAAGTGTTTTATTAAAATGTCTATGTTTCTCTGACGACACTATTTAAAATTTGTATACTTGTTTAAGTGTTTTATTAAAATGTCTATGTTTCTCTGACGGCACTATTTAAAATTTGTATACTTGTTTAAGTGTTTTATTAAAATTTCTATATTTCTCTGACGGCACTATTTAAAATTTGTATACTTGTTTAAGTGTTTTATTAAAATGTCTATGTTTCTCTGACGGCACTGTTTAAAATTTGTATACTTGTTTAAGTGTTTTATTAAAATTTCTATGTTTCTCTGACGGCACTATTTAAAATTTGTATACTTGTTTAAGTGTTTTATTTAAATTTCTATATTTCTCTGACGGCACTATTTAAACTTTTTGCACCTGTCTAACTGTATATATATAAATGTATATTTTTTAGCTATTATTTAAAATTTTATATTTATACAACTGTTCTATTTAAATACATACACTTCTCTGACTACATTGTTGAAATTTTCGTATATTTTACCCTAATTTTATTTTTTCGTTTTATATATTACTTTTGTTGCTAAAACATCTTCTTAACTGCTAGAGTTAGGAAATTGTGTATTAAAAATAAAAGAACATGATGTGTTTACTTTGTTTTGTAATTTCAATAACTTTTACCTTAATACAAATACCTTGTGTGTCTTGTATTACACGAATTGTTTAATACATTTTCTCGAAATGAGTTTTTAGTATCTATTGCATGTATTATCATGAATTATTTTAAACATTTTATGTGTATCATCAGTTTAAGTGCAACACCACCTAGATTACTTTAAACAATGGTGTGAAGTAAAGAACTATTATTCTGTATAATTGTGTGGGTCAGTATCTGCTTCAAAGTAATTCGTATTTCCGAATTTGTTTAAGTTTGGACGCAAAGCTACACAATGGGCCATTTGGGAACGTTACTGAATAATACATTTAGATTCCTTAAACAAACTTACAGAATCTGAAAAAGCTACACGATGCAGTATTTTCATAGTCGAAATACCCTAACCAGTAGCCACAACAAGGAATTGTATTATAATATCTAACCATCAGAATGAAATAATATGTTTCTTTTTAACTATTTTCACCTTTTTTTTCTTTCTGAGAAACGTAGCTCACGTTTAACAATGACCTTTCTACAAAGTTCTACTCATTTCTGCAGTAATGTCCAGAACTGAATGTTATTGATCATTCAAGGCTGCCCACTCATGTTGCACGTTCTTTCTTTATATAAACCAATAGTTTATGCAAATCCCTGCCCTTCTCCGTATAGCATAGTCTGTTGTGTAAATTATTCACGAAAAGAACGCAGTTATAGGATTTTAGAATCGTATCTGAACGTTCAAGTCTAGTAATACCTCTCAGTAGCTGTTATGAAAATAAAATAAACCTGCTGCCACGAGTTTTAACAGAGATATGCCAGTTTCGCGTGATACCGGCTTTAATATTCATGGTACATGTTTCTTGTTATAAAAGAACAATGTAAAAACTATATGACTTCGAAGACATTTCCTCCTACAGCATCACTACGAATTTCAGAACGTAGAGAAGAATCCTAGTAAGAAATAAATAGAGACCCTTATCAAGAGCCAGTAGTTTGTAAATCGATTACATTTGAATTGGTAAGGCAAGATAGCGCTTTCGAAAAGTATAAACGTGTACACAATGTCTTGTATATGGATTTTTTTCTTGTTACGATGAAATTCCTTAAATAAAAAACACAAAAGTCACGTTCAGAAAATAAACTCTCCGGATAATTTTATTAGTGTGTTTTCTTCTTAATATTTTTTTTTATGTCAGGAGAAGACATTTTAACAGAAGCCTAATGTATTTGATTACAAGAGAAAGTTTAAGTTTATTTCATAAGATCTTGAATTACATTGTTTTATTTTTTCCCAATTTCGGTGATTTACACATACGTTAAAAAGTTCAAACCTCATTTGTTTTATTCATTTTTAAAGGATCTGTTTTATTTCGGTAATCAAACCTAAAGTGATTGTGCGATGAATAACTGAACTGTTTTAGATAAACATATAAAAACATCTCCATAACACGTCACATAATTTTAGTAATTATTGTATCACTTTGCATCTTCAAAATAATAGCTTTTTTCTATGACTACTTAACTATATTATTTCTTGCGAGCGGTTATTATACCAAATTCATATGTCTTGTAATTGTTAATATTGTAAAGCAATAACGGTTAGTTGTTTTATGAGTGATTTAAAAATTATACAGCAAGTTGGGAAAAAAAAGAGATTCGTAATTAAATGTTATAACATTTCATAAGTGATCTTAACATTATCTCGCTTGCGATAAAAATCAAATATGCAATTAAAAATACGTTTAAAAATAGCTTCAAAGATTTAATTTTAAAATAAGAACATAGATAATCCTTTGCAGTAATTTTATCAAAATTATTTATTCATAAATGCTCCCTACCACCTGGTGACTCAGTGGTAAGTCTGGGGGTTTATAGCGATAAAAACTGAGCTTTGGTGTTCGCAGTGGGCAGAGCATAGATAATCTACTGTGTGGTTTTGCGCTTAATAGCAAACAAATAAGCATAACTCTGTATTACAAAGAAAACAATAAAATTTGTTAAGTAATGCTCAATAGATGTCGCGACCATACAAATATCTAACTGGTATGTAAAATCGTAAAAAATATTACATATATATATAACGAAATATTATTGAGTAAATACGGATTTTAATACAGGTAGAAATGTTAATTTTATGAAAGCAGTAACAAACGTTTAATAAAGATTATGTTTTGTCTGCAAACATTTATGGTATAGTACGGTGTCACAGTGAGAAAAGGCATTACAAAATTTAAAAGATTAGAAATATGTATATAAAAAAAAACTTTTCAAAAAAAGGAAGTAAATATAGGGATGGCTAATATCAATCCTTCAAAAACAATGAAAATAAGATAGTAGGGATGGAATTTGCATCATCCCTACTATCTTGTTTGCATTGTTTTCCTTTTTGTGAAAAAGTTTTTCTTTACTTGTTTTTTAATGCATTGTTTCAATAGACATAGGAAGGTTCTATTTGTAACCAAGTATTAAATACAAAGAAGTTCCAACTGTAATATTTATTGTTTATCTATTATTGGTTGGTAATTTCTGTTTCACCCTGTACTTAAGTTTTTTTAAAGGACACCAAACTTTCTGTTGGAAAGCTAACTTCAAGGGGTAATGATAACATCGTTTACACTAGAATTATGATATTTTTAATTACTACTAGTTATTAACAATACTTATAAAAGCAGATACTCCATTTGAAACTGTAAACTCAGTGAAATTGGTTGACACCATTGTTTTGGTTTTTGAGTTATGTAATAAAAAAGAAGCAGAAGAAAGAAGAACAAGAAATTCAAACTTTTTACTATGATATTTACAGACATTCTCAGAACTTGTGACTCAGTCAATACATAGATATTGTTATATAAGGAAACACTGTATAGTATTGTCAACTTCTAATGACCTATTGAGAAGATATTTAAAATACCATTTCAATGAACAATTCGAGCCATCCCTACATAGACAGTGCTACCACCTGCCTGATAATCATCAAGCAATAAAAAACGGACATTAAATCATAGAAGCCACCATAAATTTGTCCGTACAAAAGTAAAAACAATTTCATATATTTAAATGCAGTTACTTGTTTCAGTTTGTATGTTTCAGAGTAAAGCCACATTGGGTTATCCCCTGTGTCCACAGTGTGGAAGCGATCCCCAGATTTAAACGTTGTATATCCGTAAACGTACTGCTGTCCCACCGGAGGTTGTTTTTTGTTTCTGAGTTGAAAGCACTTAACTTATAAAAGTAATATCAAGTAGATATTACAGAAGAGAAAATTATCACTGGCATAGAGAAATATATTGTTTGAACAATAATGTGTTCCAAAATTTAAATAAGCATATGAGGACGCGATACCGAAAACAAGGAGCGCATGTGCAACAAGAGAGGAAACAAGTATTAATACAATAAAAATTTATGTGGCTTAAGAGGGGGAAAAATAAGCTTTAGAACAATGTAAGCTTTGTCAAGAAACTGGGTTATGAGAATACTAACAAAGAAATACAACGCGGTAATGGTTAGATTACATGGGGCTTACTGAAAAACGATAACTACAGTTACTATGAATATGTGGCAAGCTAAGAAATTATTACTACAAACATGAGGCAAACTAATAAATTATTATTAGAGTTACTAGGAGCGTAAAGTAAAACAAATAAATGAACAATTACTAAAAATACTGGGAACATTAGTCAGACTGATAAACTATAACAAGGAAGTTGAAACAAACAGATAAACGATTACAAAGAACATGAGACAAACTGATAAACGATTACAAAGACAATGAGACAAACTGATAAACGATTACAAAGACAATGAGACAATTAGATAAAAGATTACAAAGAGCATAGGACAAACAGATAAACGATTACATAAAGCATGAGGTAAACAGATAAACGATTACAAGGAGCATGCCGTAAACAGATAAACGATTACATAAAGCATGAGGTAAACAGATAAACGATTACGAGGAGCATGAGATAAACAGATAAACGATTACAAGTAGCATGAGAAAAACAGATAAACGATTACAAAGAGCATGCCGTAAACAGATAAACGATTACAACGAGCATGCCGTAAACAGATAAACGATTACATAAAGCATGAGGTAAACAGATAAATGATTACGAGGAGAATGAGGTAAACAGATAAACGATTACAATGCGCATGAGGCAAACAGATAAACGATTACAAGGAGCATGAGGCTAACAGATAAACGATTACAAGGAGCATGAGACAAACAGATAAACGATTACAAGGAGCATGAGAAAACAGATAAACGATTACGAAAAGCATGGGAAAACAGATAAACGATTATAAGGAGCATGAGGCAAACATATAAACGATTATAATGAACATGAGACAAATAGATAAGCGATTACAAAGAGCATGAGAAAACAGATAAACGATTACAAGGAGCATGAGACAAACAGATAAACGATTACAAAGAGCATGGGAAAACAGATAAACGATTATAAGGAGCATGAGGCAAACATATAAACGATTATAATGAACATGAGACAAATAGATAAACGATTACAAAGAGCATGAGACAAACAGATGAACGATTACAAGAAGCATGAAGTAAAAAAGATAAAGGATTACAAGGGGTATGAGACAAACAGATAAACGATTACGAAAAGCATGGGATGAACATATAAACGATTACGAAAAGCATGGGATAAACAGATAAACGATTACAATGAGCATGAAACCAACAGATAAACGATTACAAAAAGCATGGGACAACAGATAAACGATTACAAGGAGCATGAGATAAATAGATAAACGATTACCAGGAGCATGGACAAGCAGATAAACGATTACAAAGAGCATGAGGCTAACAAATAACAGATAAACGATTACAAGGGGTGTGAGGTAAACAGATAAACAATTACAAGGAGCATGAGACAAACAGATAAACAATTATAATGAACATGAGACAAATATATAAACGATTACAAAGACCATGAGACAATTAGATAAAAGATTACAAAGAGCATAGGACAAACAGATAAACGATTACAAAGAGCATGAGACAAATAGATAAACGATTACAAGGAGCATGACACAAACAGATAAACGATTACAAGGAGCATGACACAAACAGATAAACGATTACAAGGAGCATGACACAAACAGATAAACGATTACAAGGAGCATGACACAAACAGATAAACGATTACAAGGAGCATGACACAAACAGATAAACGATTACAAGGAGCATGCCGTAAACAGATAAACGATTAGCTAAAAAAACAAAACAAATGCAACTCACATAGATTGCGCAGGGAAAAAAACCATGCAGCCTGTGTCTGACACGCCACGGTTGCCAAGAGATAATACCTAGCACGATAAACAAAAGTTATCTGCGGTATTTTTCTTATTTTTCTTAAAACTTTTTGTTTGTATAAATATGACTCACAGCTGCCCCCCCCCCTCACCCTCCATCACTGACGCAAACCCGTGCCTTCCTAGGGAAAGGCGCCCTATAGTTTGAGTACCGTTAGTTTAGCAGTAATGCGTTGTTTGTATCAAGGAAGTCTGGTAACTGATTCTCATTGGTGTAAAATGTAATTGCATCCAAAGGCTGATTTTAATGTTTATATCACCTCTAATGATATAATTCATAATGTATGGATCGACTTTAGTTGTATAGCTGGGCGTGGCCTAGGGAATAGCTTGCTCGGCCTATGAATAGGAGGGTTCATGGTTCGGGGCCCAATATCGATCGTACTTAGGGGTTATAGTTGCGATATAAGAGCGTCAAATCCCAATATTCCGTCAGACTAAGGAAACATAAGAGTTGGTGATGGATTCTGTTCAAGAGCGGCCTTTCCTAAAGTCTATGAGTTCAAAATTAGTAACAGCTATGTGTAGATAGATAGCCCTTGTATAGCTTTGCGAGAAAAATCTAAAACGAAACGCTTAATTTGCATTGTTAGCTTAAAATATGGATTTATGATTTAACTAGGCAAACTCTGTTTGATAATATTCGAATTATGACCGAAAACAACGTTAACAACAAGGATACTGAAAATTCAGCGCATTCTAATTGTGAGAAGTTTTGATTTTACGGTTTTAATTTATATCATTAAATACTGTTAGTAAGGTTGTCACATAAAATTCTCTTAATCGTCTTAATTTATTATTGCTTTATAGTTT
>NW_013673035.1:0-1506 GCF_000517525.1 Limulus polyphemus | reverse complement strand
TGTCTAGTTTGCAGCTAGTAATTATAATAACAATAAACGTTGTCTAGTTTGTGGCTAGTAATTATAATAACAATAAACATTGTCTAGTTTGTGGCTAGTAATTATAATAACAATAAACGCTGTCTAGTTTGCAGCTAGTAATTATAATAACAATAAACGTTGTCTAGTTTGTGGCTAGTAATTATAATAACAATAAACGTTGTCTAATTTGTAGCTAGTAATTATAATAACAATAAACGCTGTCTAGTTTGCAGCTAGTAATTATAATAACAATATACATTGTCTACTTTGCAGCTAGTAATTATAATAACAATAAACGCTGTCTAGCTTGTAGCTAGTAATTATAATTACAATAAACACTATCCAGTTTGGGGCTAGTAATTATATTGACAATAAACGCTGTGTAGTTTGTAGCTAGTAATCATAAATACAATAAACACTCCGGTTTTTGGCTAGTAATTATAATAACAATAAACACTATCCAGTTTCTGGCTAATAATTATACTAACAATAAACACTAACCAGTTTGTGGCTAGTAATTATAATATCAATAAACACTAACCAGTTTGTGGCTAGTAATTATAATAGCAATAAACTAGCCAGTTTGTTGCTAGTAATTATAGCAACAATAAACACTACCCAGTTTGTGGCTAGTAATTACAGTAACAATAAACATTATTTAGTTTGTGAATAGTAATTATAATAACAATAAACATTGTCTAGTTTCTAGCTAGTAATTATAATTACAATAACCACTATCCAGTTTGGGGCTAGTAATTATATTGACAATAATCGCTGTGTAGTTTGTAGCTAGTAATTATAATTAGTAATCATAAATACAATAAACACTATCTGGTTTCTGGCTAGTAATTATAATTACAATAAACACTATCCAGTTTGGGACTAGTAATTATATTGACAATAATCGCTGTGTAGTTTGTAGCTAGTAATCATAAATACAATAAACACTATCTGGATTGTGGCTAGTAATTATAATGACAATAAACACTATCCAGTTTGTGGCTAGTAAATATAATGTCAATAAAAACTACCCAGTTTGTGGCTAGTAATTATAATTACAATAAACGCTGTCTAGTTTGTAGCTAGTAATTATAATAACAATAAACACTATCCAGTTTGTAGCTATACATTTTAATTTCAATAAACGCTGTCTAGTTTGTAGCTAGTAATTATAATAACAATAAACGCTGTCTAATTTGTAGCTAGTATTATAATTTCAATAAACGCTGTCTAGTTTGTAGCTAGTAATTATAATAACAATAAACGCTGTCTAATTTGTAGCTATACATTTTAATTTCAATAAACGCTGTCTAGTTTGTAGCTAGTAATTATAATAACAATAAACACTATCCAGTTTGTAGCTATACATTTTAATTTCAATAAACGCTGTCTAGTTTGTAGCTAGTAATTATAATAACAATAAACACTATCCAGTTTGTAGCTATACATTTTAATTTCAATAAACGCTGTCTAGTTTGTAGCTAA
>NW_013673034.1:42227-43798 GCF_000517525.1 Limulus polyphemus | reverse complement strand
CTGAGGTATCTGAAACCATAACATTACTATCCATGATTATGTTATGGTTTCAGATACCACAGTTACTATCCATGATTTTATGTTATGGTTTCAGATACCTCAGAATCATGGAATGTTACTTTCTATCTTGTGGTGTCCGAAACTTGTTATTTTTTATGTTGCTACTTTAGAATGGTGATTTTATCAGATATTTATATTTTTATCTACTGATAGTTTAAGTCTTCTCAAGATCTATTATATTAAACGTTTCTATGTGCATGAATTCCAGAAAATCATCATTTTATGGGGTTTTTCAGGTTATTTTATTTTCTTGTCGTATATTACGTCGTTTCGATGTAACCCTTTCACACAAAAGGGTGGCCACGCCTAATTCCCACCGTAACCGTTACACACAAAAGGGTGGCCACGTCTAATTCTCACCGTAACCGTTACACACAAAAGGGTGGCCACGTCTAATTCCCACCGTAACCGTTACACACAAAAGGGTGGCCACGTCTAATTCTCACCGTAACCGTTACACACAAAAGGGTGGCCACGTCTAATTCCCACCGTAACCGTTACACACAAAAGGGTGGCCGCGTCTAATTCCCACCGTAACCGTTTCACACAAAAAGGTGGCCACGTCTAATTCCCACCTCTTTATGTCTCTTCTCGAAGTGCCCTACAAGGAACAGATCAAAACGCCGACTCCCTGTACAATTGTTTGAGGGTACTCTAAGGGTACCTTCGAGATTTGTTAGAGACCAAAGGAGTAATACGGGAAACACAAAAGGAACTCGGGGGTTGACATAGGAGGATGGATGGGAATGCCGACCACCCCTATGTCAGTCCCTGGTGGTGGGATCCAAGGGTGTGTAGAGAGGTTAATAGAGATCAGTGAAAAACTAAAGACTTGAAAAGTTAATACATAGTGGGGGACGGGAGGACTAACAGTGTCACTGTCGAATCTTTTGCTTTATAGATATATATATATATAGAGAGAGAGAGAAAGATTTAGTAGTCTTTCAGCAGACCAAACAGTGATCGGTCACGCTTTCGCAGCAATGATGGTTCAGTTTCAAGAGATTTTGACAGTTTAATCAAATATTTAAGCCTATTGGGATAGCATTATATCTAGCGGTATTACTCGTATCGGTCACTTTTAAGTGTTGCGACTGCGTGGTCGATGCGCATCTCTGAACATGTTGATTTTTTTGGCACGATTCCAGATTTGTGTAAAGTGTTAATTGAAGTAACTTATTTGATGAAAAAGAAACGATTGTCAACTTGAGAAAGAAAATAAAATATTATTTCAAATATTCCAACTAGGTCTTCGTCAGGGTACAATGTAATACTAAAACTGAAAACCTAGGTCTTCTTCGGGGTACAGTGTAATGCTGAAACTGGTGACCTAGTTCTTCGTCAGGGTACAATGTAATACTAAAACTGAAAACCTAGGTCTTCTTCGGGGTACAGTGTAATGCTGAAACTGGTGACCTAGTTCTTCGTCAGGGTACAATGTAATACTAAAACTGAAAACCTAGGTCTTCTTCGGGGTACAGTGTAATGCTGAAACTGGTGACCTAGTTCTT
>NW_013673034.1:34980-41505 GCF_000517525.1 Limulus polyphemus | reverse complement strand
AAGTCCGTAAAGTTATCGCTGCTCCACAGAAGATCGAGTTTGTTTTACGTTATAAGTCCGTAAAGTTATCGCTGCTCCACAGAAGATCGAGTTTGTTTTACGTTATAAGTCCGTAAAGTTATCGCTGCTCCATAGAAGATGGAGTTTGTTTTACGTTATAAGTCCGTAAAGTTATAGCTGCTCCACAGAAGATCGAGTTTGTTTTACGTTATAAGTCCGTAAAGTTATCGCTGCTCCATAGAAGATGGAGTTTGTTTTACGTTATAAGTCCGTAAAGTTATCGCTGCTCCACTGCGGGACAGAATATTAAGTTCCGTGTGTCTAGGTGTTATATTAACTTTTCGAAATTAGGCTAATGAAAATACTTTATTTTTGTTTAATGCTGGGTTAAAAACAGAAAGAAAAAAATTTGCTTTAAATTTTGTGTTGGTTAAATACTTTGCTTGTGAGAGGATTTTGATTAGTGAAGTAGGGTTTTTCATATTGGTGTAAGCTATATTTTCAATATTTTAATTTAGATGTTCGTTGATAAAGGGAGTGTGTCATGGCGTCATCAAGAAATTTCATGAACGTTATAAACCTAAAAGTTTCGTGTAGTAAGTAAAAACGTGTCATGATATAAATGCCAAAGTGAGTGAACCAGAATCAGTGAAGTATTCAGTGTATTAACAGGTAATGAGTAATCAATAAATGAATCAGTTCAATGTCAGTCAGTGATTCAATTAGTAAGTTAAACAGTGAGTTAGTTAGCAAGTTTGTTGTCGATCGATTAGCCAGGATATTCTGCAGGTAAATTTATTTGTGAATTTGACGTAGGTGTCATTACTCTTGGAATTTCTGCTAAAACATTGTTAGTGAAGTTAGGCCTACAACTGAACGTAGCTTGTACTGTAGCAAACGGTATTAAAGAAATGAACGTATTTTAATATTGGAAATAAATGACCTTATAAAACTAAATTTTTGTCATAAGTTTTCTTTAATTGGACTCTCAACGTTTCATTTTAAAGCTTCTTCAGGATTGTTCCAATAAGACACAAACCTTAACTAACAAAACCTTCAAAACATTTTTTTAACAGTATTGAACTGTCAGTAACGGTTTGTGATTTAGTGAAACGCTCCAGAAGAAGCTGTAAAGCGAAACGTTGAGTGTCCTGTTGAAGAAAAATAACAAATTGGTGTTATAAGGTCGTTTATTTCAAGTATTAAAATGTCTTTTACACACCAATAAGCACAACAGAAATTAAATAATAAATGTGTTTATTATCGTTACGTGGATTCGACTTGGCATTAATTTTACCAAATAATTCAAAAGAACCCGCCCAACAACAGAACACGTTACAACAATATGGCCGATGTGGATTTTGGCATAGTGTTCACGAACATTATTATTTACATCTGTGTTCTTATTGTCAGTTGAACAAAGACGTTAGTCGAGATATTATCACATCAATTTATTGACTAAACATATCACGTTCGAGTTGTTTTTTGCGGATTATTCCTTCTGCAAGTCAACGTCGACTGTTTAAGACTTTGGGCTATCATTCAATGAACTAATCTAATACTATGGTTTAGCATTTTCAGCAAAAGATCTGGTAAATGTTATTAGATGGAACCAGTTCTCGTTAATAAGGAGATCAAACATACCACTTATTTTCACTTGTACCCTTCAGAGGTCAATTAAAACGTCATTTTTTTTCTTTCACTTTTGTGTACACTGTTGAAAGCATAGAACACAAAACAGGCAACATTTAGCTCCAAGAAAGGTTTCGTATAATGCTGATAGCGCAGAAGTCTTGTCCAAATGTACGAATATAAAGTGGATTGTGAACTAACAAAGTTTTAATATTTTTTTAAAGAATTTTCACTTCGTCGGTTCGTTTGTTATATAGATGAATAAAGTTTACGGTTATTGGACAATTGCGAGTTTTAAGTACGGTTTTATCTTGTTTTTTGAACTTCACATGAACTACTTTCAAGAAAAGGCTCGTTAAGTATGTAAATATTGTAGACTTGATACGGAATACGTCTCGCTATACATTTGTGAATGTAAAATAAATTGTATTGGTTGTGAGGTTGTTTTTTTTTATCACCGACGTAAAATGTATTTGCTTTGAATTTATGTACGTCATTTTACCTTTTTTCCAGTTCAATCTATCCCTGAGAGACATTTTTATTTACATTCAATCGGTACAAGAACTTTATGAATAAATCACTTACCTGTTTTTATGTGGTAAAACTAATTGTGTCATAACATTGAACAAGAGCAATCGGAGGGATTGCATATTCTCGACCCGCCACTCCTTTTCGAGATTGCATGCGTTTATATTGAATAGCTTCAAAATTTCACCTTCGAAAACTCAGAAAATCCTTCTCAGATCCAGAATAATCAACGAACCGGATCATTTTTACCCTCAACCCTGGAGGGGGGGGGGGCGAGGTTATTACAATCAGCTCTGTGTGTGTATGTGTGTCTGTCTGTATTTCCACGCGCGTATCTCGAAAACTAATTGACCGATCTACACGAAAATTGTACACAAGATGGAACTATCCTCCCCAAATTTGGTCCGGATCCGGGTTCTGGGTCACTTTGAAGCATTTTTTTTTATATCGGGGAGATAGAGAATTTTCGAGATTTTGGGTTAATAACTCTGTAAAGTGTGGTCGGATTTGGACCAAAGTTCATGGACACATTAAGATTGAAAATCCTCATCACACTACAAAAATGATCCGGATCGTTGATCATTATGGATCTGAGAAGGGTTTTTTGAGTTTTCGAAGGAGAAATTTGATGTTATCCAATATAAACACATATAATTTCGAAAAGGAGCGGCGGGACGAGGGTATGGAACCTTTCTGATTGCTTTTATTTGTAATGTGATGAGGAGTCTTAACTAGAATGCGCCCATGAAATATGGTACAAATACAATGACACGTTATAGAGTTATTAATCCCAAACCACAAAATGCCCTATCTCCGCATTATATAAAAAAAAGGTTCAAAGTGATCTAGAATCCGGATCCAAATTCGAATCCGGACCATATTTAGGGAGGATTATCCCATACTAACTTCCATCTGTGTAAAATTTTCGTCTCTCTCTCTCAGCATAGGGATTTAGGTCTTGATGTCCTGGGAGGGACCTCTTTCCCCCTCCTTTGCAATTGTACTGTGCTTTCTTATTGTTTTTAATGTGTATTACTGTATTTTATGTTTTAGCGGTGTTTGCTTTTTTATTAGTTATCTCCTATTCAGGGCCATGTCCATGTAATGTTGTCTGGTTTCTGTTGTGTTTATTTTGCGTGTATTATTTTCTTTGTATTGTTGAATCTTGTATGTTATGTGTTGTAGGATACATGAACTGTTGTATTATATATATCGGTATTAAGTGTTGTTTGGCTATATTTAAGAGTAGTGTTATGCAGTCTTCCCGTGCGCTACTGTATTGTGTAATGAAATCGTAAAATGTTTTTTGACTACTTCAATAATCGGGTTTACTGCTTGTTCTTGACTGTTATCTTCTTATGGTTGTTGTGTTATGTTTAATGTGGGTTGTGTTTTTGTTTGCTTGTTAAATTAGCTTTATTTTATTTTATTTCTTGCTCTTCAACACTTTTAAAAAAACACTTTAACAGTGTTAAAATTAAGTACTACGTGTACGTTAAGCGCTTATTGGCCCTGTGGTAGAGCTCTGTTTTCGTAGTTAGGGATGCCGTAAAACGACAGTCAATCCCTTAATGTAATTGGTGCGTTCTAGGGTGCTGCTTACTGGCTGAATTCTTTCTCTCTGATAAGTAATTCCAAATTAGGGACGGCGGCAGATAGCCCTAATAGCCTTACCACAAATACAAATATACGTATGTTAAAAATCAATATTAAGAATGCATAAGAATGCGCCAGAAATAACCCACGTTGACCAGTATATTAGATTACATGTAGTTTGTATATAAAACCGTGATAGACTAAACAATAAAACAATTATTATTTCTGTCAGAATTAACAGACTCTGAAGTCTCAGCAGATAAACACCATCTTTAGATCAAACTACATTATTGGATATGTTGAAATTCTGTTTATAAATTACTGTTGTATACTTGGTAATTTGTAGAATTTCAGAGTTTCTATTTTTGTCGTGAGTTATGCTAATAAACACCCATCTACTGTTTTTCTAAACACCTCCACGGATTAATCACATTATTATGTGGGACCCACACCTAATATTCGCAGCGATAATAGCGTGGACGTAAGGTAGCATAAACTTCCATAAGATGCTGGAAGACGCCTTCTTGGGTTATTTCCTCCATCGAGGGACGTGGTCTACAGTTGGTTCTCAGTAGAAGATAATGGTGGCGAATGTAACGTTCACGCGCATCTTAGAAATAGCTACTTATATTGAGATCACGTGATTCTGCTTGCAAGAACGTTAGGTACACTCCGGATGTTACTTGCTCTTCTAGAGGATCCACGTCCTACCATTAAAACCTTTCTGATATCATATTTCACCTCTTTACACAACTTACATTATCGGAAACATACGAAGAATTAAGAGCTTCATGTGGTTTTCAGCGTAATTTTATTCTGCTATCTATTAACACAGAAAAGGTCAAAATGCGACTCGGACCACGCTACACTCTTCCATTCCTTCTTTGTCCAGGGCTTCCGCTCCACCACTAAAGCTTTACTATCCTGAGAGAATTTGTTTTCAGACTGGTTGTAAGCTGCTGTGAATCAGTTTTGACAATGTTCTTCCCATAATACAGCTGAAGATAATTAAATCCTAAACACTGTTGAAGGAAATGGTTAGGTTAAAAGAGAAAGAGAATCATGTCATTTCCATTTTAACAATCCGTGCAATCATTTTCTTCCAGCAGTTGGCGTAAAATATTTTTCCTTTCAACTGCTAATGTTATTAGATTCTGATAACATAACTTTCTCTTTATAACAGCTAGTTAGAAATAGTCTTTTATAACAATAGTTTTGCTAGACGGTACTACTCCTTTGAAAGTCGAACAGGTCCTTGTTCTTACCCACCGGTTTGCAGATGAAGCATGATATGACCGCATCTCCGAATTTGTAGAGATCATTACATAACAAATCTGTTTTCCAAATAAGATTATTCTACGAATTTGTGTATATGAGCGCGGACGTTCTATAAAGCAATCAGTCAGAGTGATTGTATAATGTAGACAAGTACTACTTCAAACTAAATGTCTCAAAAAGAGCTTTCTTTCAGGTATAAAAGAAAAATTGACGTCCCTTCATTATCGTGGAACATCTTATTGTGGTTTATCATCCTGCATCCATGCGTAGACTCCGTGAGACAGAGGTAAGTTATTTTAAAAATCTCTGAAACATGCAGCACTGTAACAAAATCTAAATGTCCTGTCGTTGAAATGACAGAGTTTTGCGTCCTTCTTAGATTGATAACCTTTATTCTACTATTTCATTACGACTGCAGGCAGAGACGCTGAAGTAAACGTTTCGGTATGCACGTTTGTTTGAGAGTGATATGTAAAATTGAGATTAAAATCAAATAAGAAATGTTGTTACTTTTTTTTGCTAATCTTAACGTATGCTACATAACAAGTTCAAATTTGATACACGTTAACCGAAAATGTTCATAGCAATCATACATATTAATTCAGGTTGTGGGTTTTTCAACGAATTCCTCACACAATTTTGAAGCTAGAAAGACCAAACTTGGCAAGCGAACCCGGGATGTAGCTTCCTTACAAAGAGGGGTAGAATATGCCCTCACGCCCCCCCCCCCGGCATGATGAAGTTCTAGAAATAGAAATGTCCGAATTTTGCATTAGACTTTGCGTCCTTCCCTACTCGTGTTTCTGGAGGGCGCCATGTTTGAAACGGTGTTTATACTCCCAATCACAAACTAGCGAAACTCAGTGTGGCACACGTGTTCAGGTACCACGGACGGATGTCATAACGGGATTTGTTTTTGGGTAAGGAACTCCTTTGACGTAGCTATAGAAATAACTGAAGTAAACAGAAGAAACTGATCGGTACACAGAGGACTCTATGAATCATAAGGGGGAGGCCTTTAAACCCCGCAATTTCAAAGGCGAGTATAAAAACTACAGCCATCCTTTTGACTCTGATCCAACAATATGTATGTGGTATCCATCCTTTTGACTCTGATCCAACAATATGTATGTGGTATCCATCCTTTAAACTCTGATCCAACAATATGTATGTGGTATCCATCCTTTTGACTCTGATCCAACAATATGTATGTAGTAGCCATCCTTTTTACTCTAATCCAACAATATGTATGTAGTAGCCATCCTTTTTACTCTAATCCAACAATATGTATGTGGTATCCATCCTTTTAACTTTAATCCAACAATATGAATGTGGTATCCATCCTTTTAACTTTAATCCAACAATATGTATGTGGTATCCATCCTTTTAACTCTAATCCAACAATATGTATGTGGTATCCATCCTTTTAACTTTAATCTAACAATATGAATGTGGTATCCATCCTTTTAACTTTAATCCAACAATATGTAT
>NW_013673034.1:33118-33980 GCF_000517525.1 Limulus polyphemus | reverse complement strand
ATGTGGTATCCATCCTTTTAACTTTAATCCAACAGTATGTATGTGGTATCCATCTTTTTAGCTTTAATCCAACAATATGTATGTGGTATCCATCCTTTTGACTCGAATCCAACAATATGAATGTGGTATCCATCCATTTAACTTTAATCCAACAATACGTATGTGGTATCCATCCTTTTAACTTTAATCCAACAATATGAATGTGGTATCCATCCTTTTGACTCGGATCTGCCAACATTGATCCCACTGCTCTACGTTTGAGTCTAATCCCATAACTTGAATGTTGTAGCCACTCTTTTGACACTGATCCCATAACATATGTATGGTAGCTATATTTTCTATTCTGGGCCTGTATTATAGATAATAGCAATCCTTTTTATTCCTAATCCTATAACGTGGAAGTTGTAATAATCGTTTTTAACCTAACCATATAACATCAGCTTTTTTTTCACAATATGCTGGGGGTGGCCTAGTGGTTAGTGTGCCGTATCGAGTTGTGAATCCGAGGGTCTATGGTTCTCGTCCAATTGCTGCATAATTGTGCTTCACACTTTGGAGCTATGGGTGTGTTATAATAGTAAACTGCCGACCACTCTTATAAGATTACAGTACACCCAGAGTTGGCGGTGGGTGGTGATGACTAGCTGCCTTCCCTCTAGTCTATCAGTTTAAATAAGGGAAATGTCGAACACAAATAGCCCTTGTGTAGTTTGCGCGAATTTCCCAAACAAATCAACGTTTCATTCTAACTTTGTGATACAGTCATCTTTTGAACTGGCCCGGCATAGTCAGGTCGTCAGGGCACTCGATTCGCAATCTGAGGGTCGCGGTTTCGAATCCCCGTCACACAAAACATGCTCAT
>NW_013673034.1:30745-32118 GCF_000517525.1 Limulus polyphemus | reverse complement strand
CGAATAGTGGGATTGACGGTCACATTATACGCCCCCACGGCTGAAAGGGCGAGCATGTTTGGTGGGATGGGGATGCGAACCCGCAGATTGCGAGTCGAGTGCCTTAACCACCTGCCCATGCCGGATCGTGAAAATAGGGAAAACATTTAATGTGTTTAGGTCATTTATTTCCCGCTACCTCTTGACGTAATTTATCAGGAATTACTTACGTTTAATATGAAATGGAAATAAATTTGAAACGTTCAATGTTAATGTCACTTTACGCGACTTATGGACAAAATGATCAGGTCAACTATCCCTATGGTAGGGGTAAAGCCGTCCCTTATTTTGAGCTACTGACCTGAAGGAAAGTAGCCAGTTGCAAGCACTCACCGCCACAAAGGCCTTTTCTGGTTAGTTGAACTGAATAACGGCATTGACAATCACTTCTATAACGTGTCTACAGTTAAAAATGTTACTGGCTTTACGTTTCGAACCTGGACTCTTCAGTACGGCCTGACCTGAAATGGCAATCAACGTTTCATTAACAGTTTTGAAATGTATTGAATCGGTGCTTTTCTTCTGTGATATTTTGCATCTGAAAATGTTCTCTAGAAATTGCTAGGCCGGGGCATATCCAGAAAGGGGTTCCTTAGAAACTCATGACCAGATGACGCAAAAATGCTAAAAATGAACAAAACACAGAATACAACAAGTAATACAGCCTAATTCTCTAACAGTATTCTTTAATATACTTTTTTAGTTTTTCCACACATAACGTTTCCACTACACCTGATCAGCGTTGTTCTCGCCAAATTTTTAACAAAAACGAAAATAACTTCGGATGATTACAAACCTTTGAGGAAAATGATAATAATAATAATGGGGATGTTTTCGGAGGGTGGTAAATGTTTGGGTATAAACCGAACGATTTCCTTATTTTAGTTCATCAAGTTCGCCCTGCAGAGAAGATGAAAAACAACCTGTACTATTAGTAACAATACTGCTAGCTTTACATTGTTACTGATGTATACAAAGAATAGACAATCGATAGTAGGAAGCTGAGGCTAAGGTGTAACAAACATTACCAGACCCCTTCTCCCTGAAGGTTCAGCGGTAAGGTTGGGGCTTACAGAAGCCAAAAATTGCGGTTCGATACGTGACGTGGACAGAGCACAGATAGCTCACTGTGTAACTTTGTGCTTAACAACAAACAAACATAGTACGTGTTACCATTTTATGTCACCCTCCCCCCCAGTGGCACAGCGGTATGTCTGCGGACTTACAACGTTAGAAACCGGGTTTCGATACCCGTGGTGGGCAGAACACAGATACCCTCATTGTGTCACTTTGTGCTTAACAACAAACAAACATAGTACGTGTTACCATTTTAT
>NW_013673034.1:24568-30042 GCF_000517525.1 Limulus polyphemus | reverse complement strand
ATACCCTCATTGTGTCACTTTGTGCTTAACAACAAACAAACATAGTACGTGTTACCATTTTATGTCACCCTCCCCCCCAGTGGCACAGCGGTATGTCTGCGGACTTACAACGTTAGAAACCGGGTTTCGATACCCGTGGTGGGCAGAACACAGATACCCTCATTGTGTCACTTTGTGCTTAACAACAAACAAACATAGTACATGTTACCATTTTATGTTAGTTATGTCAAATATACTGAGAGACCATCCTTTGTGTACACCCGTAGAAGTGTTTAATGGAACCGCTCCTTTCAAATTATGTATCCGCACCTGTTAGGCACCATGAAAAAAATAACTTTACAAAAAAACAACAACAACAACAAACCACACATCTTAACGATGCCATACTAATTTTTGGATTGATTGTGATAAAAATTGTACAGTGGTTCAATATTGGTACGAAAAACTAAGTGCAGTATAATATAATTAAAATTAGATAAAACAAAATATGTTGAATTTTTTTTTTTAACCAAGATATTTCCTAAACGCGTTATTATTAAACAATTAAACAGGGCTGTTATACTTTTAGACCACACATATAAAATACTACAGTAGGAATATAGATGGATATGTGGTCTAATTGTCTTAACCATTTCAATGAAAACGTTTCATTTCCACACACAAAAAAGCCAATCTGTCTTTTTAAAAAGATGACCAAGAATTGGATCCAGTCCCTTTCCAACTTATGTAGTCCGACTTTCCTGAAGATAGCAGCGGATAAGCAGCTGAATTGGATGATACAAACTAACTAGGAATTAGACTTAAGCCACTGCTTGTATATATTGGGATTTGATATAGATAAAAATTGCACTTTTACAAAATTCAGTATTGCATTATTTTTCATCTGCTAATATCAATATTGAATGAATATCATTGTTACCATGTTGCTAAGGGGTGGCCTTGTCGTTAGCACTCTAGATTATAGATCAGAAGGTGCAAGGTTCGAGATGAGACGTTATTCCACTGAATACCCTCTGTACTTTTAAATGTGAGTGCGTTATAATAGTGGCAGGCAGTGTCGTTATTCGCTTCAAAGAATGAGAAAAAATTCTTGTGACGGCGAGTGCTGCTGGCTGGTTGCCTCCCTATGGTTAAGAGCTAAAAATTATAGACGGTTATACCTGATTTCTAGGGACCTCTGACTTGACCGTTACGGTAGATAATTAAATTTTGCAGTAAATTAAACGTAAGTTTGCTGTCATGTCTAACAAAACAGCATATTTTTACGGATTGCGTAAACTGGATAATTAAAGTAACGTTTACAGACCTTTTGACATTATCTTTGTATTAGTACTGTAAGTTATCACGAATAGATCTTCTGAATCAATCTGCACGAGATTTATAGACTAACCTCTACCTAAGGACAGACATACTTTTCTTCATTCTTTTTATTGGTCGCAGCTGCACAAACTGAAACATAAAATCTAATAAAAAGTATTCTACCAGAAGAAGCTGTTTTGGCTTTTCTTGATTTTTTGTTTTGTTTTGTGACTCAGATCAATGAGATTTCAGTGAGAAATGGGGATCATACCGTTTCGCGTATAAACTCAGCAGGAGCGTACCCAGATAGTTAGGAGGGGGGGGACCACTCAAATATTGTAAAAAGTCTGAAGGATCCACCTTTATGTAGATGAAAAGGTCCACTTTAAAAAAAAAAGACCCCCAACACACACACATACTGTACACACGCGCGTACACTGTGATGATGGCTACGCCCCTACTTTCCTTATGTCAACGTTTACGTCGAAAAAAGAAGGAAATGCTAGAATTTCTTAGATATTTTATAAGCATGTTTTCACTAATATGCTCTTGTCTGCCTATTGAATTTTAACTCAAGCTCAAATAATTATTACTAGAATCATTTAACGGAGGAAGACTCTTAACACTTCCGTGCAGTTTAAATGTTAAGTAATTAAGCGTTTTATATGTAATTTTCTGTAGCTCTACTACATATTATTGATTTTGATGAATGTTAAACAGTTTAGTTAGAAAACTGTTTTTTTATCAACATGTTGCTTTGTCAAATGAGCATTTTAAATTTAAATTTAATTTATTATATTGTAACCTATTGTAAGGTTCGTTCACTTTTCTTCTTTCTCTCTAATTCTTTATCAAAATAATATACTTTTCGTCCTCTTGTCTCTCCCTCTGTATGTCCTATAGGCCGCTAGTCTCGATAATACTACATTTATTACTAGCTGGAGTATCCGTCCCCGGGACAGAAGTTATGTAAATTCATGTTTAAGGAAAGGTTATCTTAGGACATGAAAAGTTGCTTCCCTTATCTGTAATTGTAAAAAACGTAAAAACGGCCATAAAAACTGCAAAACATAGAATGCGAGACCGCAAATTTGCATGTATCTATGCATGGACCAACAAACCTTCATAACAAATTTGGTGGAGATACATCAACAGAGGGTCGAAATAGTAGTAAAAAACGCAAAAAGGCCCATAAAAGTTGCAAAACGCAAAATACAAAACTGGAAGTTTTTATGTACCCCTGTATGGACCTAATGAACCTTTTGGTAAACATCCGTCCATACCCTGTAAAGTAGTTACATGGACATACAACAGACAGTACTGTTATATTTACACAGATATGTAGTTACATGGACATACAACAGACAGTACTGTTATATTTACATAGATATGTAGTTACATGGACATACAACAGACAGTACTGTTATATTTACCCATGTAACTACATATCTATACATACAACACACAGTACTGTTATATTTATATAGATGTGTAGTTACATGGACATACAACAGACAGTACTATTATATTTATATAGATATGTAGTTACATGGACATACAACACACACAGTACTGTTATATTTACATACAACACACAGTAACATTATATTTATATAGCTATGTAGTTACATGAACATACAACACACAGTACTATTATATCTATATAGATGTGTAGTTACATGGACATACAACAGACATTACTATTATATTTACATAGATATGTAGTTACATGAACATACAACACACAGTACCATTATATTTATATAGATATGTAGTTACATGAACATACAACAGACAGTACTGTTATATTTACATCGATATGTAGTTACATGGACATACAACACACAGTACTGTTATATTTACATAGATGTGTAGTTACATGGACATACAACAGACATTACTATTATATTTACATAGATACATAGTTACATGGACATACAACACACAGTACTGGTATATTTATCTAGATACATAGTTACATGAACATACAACACACAGTACTATTATATCTATATAGATGTGTAGTTACATGGACATAGAACAGACAGTACTATTATATTTATATAGAAGTAGTTACATGGACATACAACAGACAGTACTGTTATATTTATATAGATATGTAGTTACATGAACATACAACACACAGTACCATTATATTTATATAGATGTGTAGTTACATGGACATACAACAGACAGTACTGTTATATTTACATACAACACACACAGTACTGTTATATTTACATACAACACACAGTACCATTATATTTATATAGCTATGTAGTTACATGAACATACAACAGACAGTACTGTTATATTTACATAGATATGTAGTTACATGAACATACAACACACAGTACCATTATATTTATATAGATGTGTAGTTACATGGACATACAACAGACAGTACTATTATATTTATATAGATGCTTAGATCAACCATATAATTTTTCAAGAACAATGTATAGGAAAATGATTAGTAAACTACACCAATAATTAAATACAAATCTTGTTGTATTCAAAGCTTAAAATGTAATCAGACTAACAGATATTTTGATAATTCGTAAAATGTTTGTCACTGATTCGATCTCATGTTATAATTAAATTTAGATCAAAATGTAATCTAATTGATAACGGCGCTTCACGATCATTGATTAAAGGGTTTGGTTTGTATGGAATTTCGCGCAAATCTACACGAGTGCTATCTGCGACAGTCGTTCCTAATTTAACAGTGAAAGAATAGAGGGAAGGCAGCTAGTCCTCGTCACCCACCGCCAATTTTTGGGCTACTCTTTTATCAGCGATTAATGGGATTAACCGTCACATGGTAACGCCCCAAGTTTGAATGGGCGAGCAGATTGCAGGTCGAGCGCCCTAGCAACCTAGTCATGCCAGGCCTGACTAAAGGGAAAATAAACTCGCTACAAATTGTTAAGTTGAAATGTTAGTCATTCTAGATGCTAGTGTGTAAATTGTTTTGAATCTAACCAAAAACACCTTAGGTGTGAAAAACAAAGGTGCGGCCAAAAAATGATTGACTTAAAGGAATGACATCAAAATTGGTGTTCAAACTGATAGCTAGTACACGTATTTTTGTTTTACCCACCATCATGACCCAAGTTGTGACACTAATTGACACTTTATTGGTAACGTATTTCTGAATACGTGACACTAAGTGACGCTTTATTGGTAATGTATTTCTGAATACGTGACACTAAGTGACGCTTTATTGGTAACGTATTCCTGAATACGTGACTCTAAGTGACGCTTTATTGGTAACGTATTCCTGAATACGTGACACTGAGTGACGCTTTATTGGTAATGTATTTCTGAATACATGACACTAAGTGACGCTTTATTGGTAATGTATTTCTGAATACGTGACACTAAGTGACGCTTTATTGGTAACGTATTCCTGAATACGTGACACTAAGCCATACTTTATTGGTTTCAATCAAGAATGACATTAATGTTTAATTGTCGGAAAATGCTCTACAAAGACGATTGGATGGCTATCTTCTAATGAAAGTAATCTCCAATCTAAGGTTTTGAACTCTCACTGTCTCCACAATATCTTGGTTGAATATGTAAACACTCATTGAATTGAAACGGGTGGACTGCACTTCATCAATCTTTGCCGTTCCAGTGTTGAAGTAAAACGAAAAACCTAAGCCAGAATATAATCCTGTAACATTATACAGAGCCTGGATATAATTCTCTTACATTACACAGCCAGTTTATTCTGTTACACGCATGTCTTTTACAGACGTCTTTAGTTGCTTCAGAAATATTAATTAGTTGTTTCGAACAGTTCGAATATGTAAACTGTTAAATGTTCTTCTTGTTCCTTTGATAACATGAAGTAGTATTTGTACCGATGTTGGGAATATTGTACTGTAATTACCACACAATCCATTGATAACATGAAGTAGTATTTGTACCGATGTTGGGAATATTGTACTGTAATTACCACACAATCCATTGATAACATGAAGTAGTATTTGTACAGATTCTGGGAATATTGTACCGTAATTACCACACAATCCATTGATAACATGAAGTAGTATTTGTACCGATACTGGGAATATTGTACCGTAATTACCACACATTCCTTTGATAACATGAAGTAGTATTTGTACCGATGTTGGGAATATTGTACTGTAATTACCACACATTCC
>NW_013673034.1:19175-23850 GCF_000517525.1 Limulus polyphemus | reverse complement strand
TCTGGGAATATTGTACCTGTAATTACCACACATTCCTTTGATAACATGAAGTAGTATTTGTACAGATTCTGGGAATATTGTACTGTAATTACCACACAATCCATTACAACATAATGAAAGACATCAACTGAGAAAGTATTAAATAAACACGATATTCAACCAACAACGTGGTTCACGAAGTGATAAGTTGTACTAACTGATTTACGACAAAAGAAGGTTATGTAAGATTCAGTTATTTTTCATTTATGAAATCGTAAATTCACAGAATCTTTATTTTACTGAAAACGTCAAAGTATCACTGTAGAAGCTAAACTAAAGTCATATTATTGAGAAGTAAAAAAAAAGACAACGATGACAGAGGATATGATCGTCTTGCGTTCAAAACTGTATTCGTTGTTTTTAACAAAATATTTTTGTTTCAACTATGAAACTAAAAAGTTGTGAAATATGTTAGTATATTATTTGAAGAACAAGTATGTAACTACTTTTAAATTTATTAAAATATAAAACAGTATTAACTTAAGAAAATTTTTTTGCCAAAATTATATTTAATTTTGGGTTGAAATCTGCAACCAAACCTGGTTATAAAGATTTTAATGACAATTTTTTTAGGCCTCGAGACGTTTATGGAACCAGAGAATGTAATAACTTGAAAGCTCCCTCTTTCGACGGTAAGATTTTTTTAATGATTTTTCTGTTTCTTTGGTAACTTGTTTAGGCCTGCAATATAAGGATTTATGGAAAATGTAACTGCTTATATCACGCTAAGCAAACTTTTGGTATGGATTGAAAAGATTTAAATGTTCTGAGGAATAAAATATACATATAAAGCATGTTTGTTTTTGCAAAACTGTAAAAAAGATTGTTTACAGAGATAGTAAATCCTGTAATAAGTAAGATCATTTAGAAACAATAACTAAAAGACTAAATATGATCAATATAAAATATATTTTTGTTATAAGGCAACACTGTTGTACGTGCATTCATTGTTACACACAAGCTTTGTGTGATCTATAAAACAATATCATAACGTGGATTCATTGCTACACCTAAGCTTTGTGTGATCTATAAAACAATATCATAACGTGGATTCATTGTTACACATAAGCTTTGTGTGATCTATAAAACAATATCATAACGTGGATTCATTGTTACACATAAGTTTGTGTGATCTATAAAACAATATCGTAACGCGGATTCATTGTTGCATATAAAGACTGCAAGAATCCTAAGTTATATATATATAAACTTTGTATCAAACGTAAATAAACAAATACGTATATTCATTGTTATGTGTAAACTTTAAAATGAAACAATGAGTCTATGCAACCTTATATCAAATTTTTCTTTTAATCATAAATAAGACAATAGTGTGAATTTAATTTTGCAGATAACTTTCTATGAGCCATAAGTAAGACAATAAGTGCATCCAGTGTTATATACATGCATGAACATTACATGAATCACAAGTAAAATTATAAGAGCTTTCGGTGTTACATATAAGTTTTGTATGAGCTATAAGTAAGAAAATCATGTATCCAATATTGTATATAACCTTTGAAATGATGTAACAAGTGAATGCAGTCATACATCTAAACATTACACGAATCGTATATATGATAGTAAGTGCATTTAATGTTACATAAAAACTTTGTAGAAACCATACATAAAAACTGTAAGTGTATTTAATGTTACAGGATCTATGGTCCATACATGTTTACATGCGACATTAAAAAATACACTTACAGTCAGTGTTGCATACATTTTTATAAACTATAGATGAAACAATAAACTATACGTGTGCTCAATCTTATATATTAATTTTGTGTGGATTATAAGTAAGAAAATGATTTCGTTGAATCTTACATATAAACATTGTGTTCCCTGTAAACAAGGCAATAAATGCAGTTAGTATTACACATCTAAACCATTTGTGTGTGTGTTGTGTCCACTTATAACTGTCGAACCGCTGAATCGATTATCACCACTCCTGACAGGTAACATTAGCGTTCTCGGGGAATACCATAGGGGTTGTCATTCAGATCTGACCCCTTATTTCACCCTCCTATGTTTTCCCGTACGCTGGAAAGGTACGTCAGCTGAGTAACCTTTAAAACAAGACAATAAGTGTATGTAAACTTATGTATAAACTTTGTGCCACATTATAAATAAAACAATAAATGAGCTAAGTGTCACATCTAAACTTTGGGCGAACCTTAAATAAGTATATTCATTTCACATTTAGCCTTTGTATAAATCATAAATAGCATAGTAATGTGTATTTAATGTTGAACTTAGGCCTTGTAGGAGCTATAAATAAAACAACTTGTTCAATGTATAAACACACGAAATGCAGGAAGTAATACGGGATTCTCTTTATGTTTTGATAGACCTCATTCTGTACTAAACATGAAATAATTGTTTAAAACTGTCATAAATACATTTATTCAACCAGTAAAAAGTGGCTAAGATAAGAAAATACGTCTCAACTCTCAAACGATGGCCACATTGCGTATATCGTACTGTCAGAAACGCTCTAGAAAAACTGTGTAAATGGCAGAAAACCCAAAAGACGATTTATATAATTTATTAAAGAATCAGTGAATAAAATGTGTTTTTATGTCAACAGTAAAGAAATAATAAAAGAAGTCCATAGTCTGTTTTTTTTTTACAGGTACACCAGTGGAAGTCTTAGTCTCGCTTGACATATTGGATATTGATGAAATCAATGAGGGAAAAATGGTATGTTTATAAAGCCGCAAAATATGACTTTTTTATTTCTTTCCTTGGTTTATAAAGATACCTGCTATTGTATTCCTTTGTTATTATTAAAGTAAACCTGTGTTTTTGCTTCTGGTATTTCGTATCTGTATACACAAAATTTATACGATGTAAATCAGTGCTATGTATTTAAAGTAATTAAAACAGTTAAGTGACCTGTCTAGACTACTCACGTATGAGTTTAGGTACTTAGAGTTCTGAACGAATCTGATGGCCGTGCGGGGCGTCTCAATGACCGCGAGTTACATCCACCCTTTCCTTGCATATATGGTGACGTTGTCCGTGCTTTCCTACTCCTAGTATCACTTTTCCTTAGTTTAATGAAGTCTACGAAGTTTCCGATGTGTGTGTGTGGGGTGGGGGGGGGGGCTGACGGTCTATACTTGTAATTAAATAAATTAAAACGGCACTTGTGCATATATGCAAAAAGGCTCAACATGTTTCGGTGTTCTTACGCCACCATCTTCAGGAGTACCAACACAGAAATACGTAGAGTCTCTTTAAAGCTGGTCATTCTTTTTAATAAATTATATATATATCGTGCAATTATTTTAATGTTGTATTCTTTTTAATTATATATCCTTGTTATTAGTTCACGTGCTCTAAAATATAACATTTTCAGTTTTGGGTAGTTGGTGAGAGTTTTATTGTTTACAGAATGTTTTAGGTTACGAATCACGTCATTTATTATTTTTCTAAAGACGTTGACATGTTTACCTAGTATAGGCTTAGCTCCTTTTCTTCAGCCTGTGAGTTTAGGTATTACTTAGGCCTACTTTCCTGTGTAACCATAACACATGGGTCTGTATCTTTTCATAAAGTCCCATAACCACGTGACTGAACAAATTCAATTAATAAAAATCTTAAGTTTTCTTATCAATGGCTGATACGTTAGTCTAGTATTAGAGGTGTAGTGGAGTGGGAACGAATGGGCATGGCGCACCTTTTTTAAAACCGGAATGCCGTACTGCCACTACTGCAAACGAATTACATCTTACACGGTTATGCAGTAGATTAGGCTTTCCGGCACTTCTTTATTACAAAGGATTAAGTTGTCTAGCCCCAATAGATATGATAGTTTTTTGTATTTTTTTTATCTCGTGTGTGTTTGCATAAAACCTGTATCTTGTAAATAACACCCTACCGGATAGAATCTTTGTTTACTTTCTCACGCCCTCTCTGGTACATCACAGTTCCTCACTGATTGTGTTAAATAAATACTACTATTACAATATTGTGTAGTATTTCACCCTCGTCGATCCGAGCAATTTGATTTAAATTATGAGAGATTTAAAATCAATATTCATCTTCAAAAGAATACTCTGGTCAATCTGCCAGTTGAGTACTCATCAAGGACGTTGAGTAGTTACAATCTATTGCTCATCAGGGACGTGGAGTAGCTACAATCTATTGCTCATCAGAGACGTGGAGTAGTTACAATCTATTCCTCAGGGACGTAGAGTAGTTACAATCTATTGCTCATCAGAGACGTGGAGTAGTTACAATCTATGCTCATCAGGGACGTGGAGTAGCTACAATCTATTGCTCATCAGGGACGTTGAGTAGTTACAATCTATTGCTCATCAGGGACGTGGAGTAGTTACAATTGATGCAGTTTGATATTATCCCCCCCCCCAGTGGCACAGCGGAATGTCTGAGGACTTACAACGCTTGAAACCGGGTTTCGATACTCGTGGTGGGCGGAGCACAGATAGCCCATTGTGTAGCTTTGTGCTTAATTTAAAACAAACCAAACCAATCTATGTGTTTATTTGTTCTGAATTTCGCGCAAAGCTACACGAGGGCTATCTGCACTACCCTTCCCTTATTTAGCAGTGAAAGACTAGAGGGAAGGCAGCTAGTCATCACCACCCACCGCCAACTCTTGGACTAC
>NW_013673034.1:13778-18199 GCF_000517525.1 Limulus polyphemus | reverse complement strand
CCCCCACGGCTGAAAGGGCGAGCATGTTTGGTGGGACGGGGATTCGAACCCACGAACCAATCTATGTGATCCTTCTAGAAAAATAATGAATAAAAAACAAGTTTTAATAAAATAGTCAAAACAACAAACAAAATTGATGAGTGTTGTGTTGAGTAGTGAATGGTCAGAATTTTATGTTCTTGCTCTAGGAGTTTCGTCTTCACCTGTACCTACTGGACATGTGGAAGGACCCAACTCTTCGAGCCCTTCCAGGTCACACCGATATTTTGAGCTCAGAAAATACACGCTGCATCTGGACTCCAGACCTTATCTTTCCCAACAGTAAAAGCGGTTCAATTTTTCCTGTGTCAATGCCAAACAGTGTAGTTAAACTGTTGCAGGATGGTTACTTTCACCGTTCCACAAGGTAAAGCATTGTTTCGTGGAGGTGTTCCTCCCACCTCTAGAACACAAGACGACAATTTTGATTGTTAACTTAGCTGTAACTGAACGAGTTACGATTATCGGGAAAACGATATTTTTACAGTTATTTGGTGATACAATTAGATAAAAAGTGTGTTTGTTGTTAAGTGCAAAGGTATACAGTAAGCTATTTGTTCTGTGCCCGCTGCAGGGAAATATTCCAAAATTTTAGCGTTGTAAACTCTCAACATTGCCGTTGAGTTTGAGGAAAAGAAGATATTTTTATAGCCAGATGATTTTTAACTTAGAGTTAAACAAAGATTAAAACAATAGTTTTAGCGTCTGGTGGTCGATAATTTACAGTTAAACAAAGGGAAGTGCTGTTTTAGCATTTGATGGTCGCTAATTTACAGTTAAAGTTAAACAAAGATTAAAACAATAGTTTTAGCGTCTGGGGGTCGATAATTTACAGTTAAACAAAGGGAAGTGCTGTTTTAGCATCTGATGATCGCTAATTTACAGTTAAAGTTAAACAAAGATAAAAACAATAGTTTTAGCGTCTGGTGGTCGATAATTTAAAGTTAAACAAAGGGAAGTGCTGTTTTAGCATCTGATGATCGCTAATTTACAGTTAAAGTTAAACAAAGAGAAAATATATTTTAGCGTCTGGTGGTCGATAATTTAAAGTTAAACAAAGGGAAGTGCTGTTTTAGCATCTGATGATCGCTAATTTACAGTTAAAGTTAAACAAAGAGAAAATATATTTTAGCGTCTGGTGGTCGATAATTTAAAGTTAAACAAAGGGAAGTACTGTTTTAACGTCTGGTGATCGATAATTGACAGAGTTAGAATTAAACAAAGGGAAATACTATTTTAGCGTCTGTTGATCCATAATTTACAGTTAGAGTTAAACAGAGGCAAATATTGTAGCGCCTGATGATTGGTAACTTACAGCTGGATTTAAACAAAGAGAGATAATATGTTTAAAGCCTGAAGGCTAATGACTTACTCTTTCATTCGTTAAATAATATTTGTAGTGTCTGATTGATGGTATTTGCAGTCATATATGTTTTGTGTTTTTTTAAAGTTTCGCCAAGGTTAAGTGATACTGTTTTCAGCCTACAACTACGAGTATAGCTATGTATACATGCTCTAGAAAGCTATTATTACCCAAAACTTTTAATTATATTATTACTTTTTTGTCATTTAAAAACATGTGGGTCCCTCAGAGGGTCAACGGTAAGTTTGACTTTCAACACTAAAATCCGGGATTCGATTCCATACTGTAAACATAATGCAGATAGGACATTGTACAGAACTACACAAAGTTAACAACAAAAAGAAAAGATAATTTTTAGATCAGTGATTCTCAAACTTCGATACCACTTCGTCGGGGCAAAAGACCCTCTAAACCAATTTCCGGTCCTACCCCACCCGCTTTCGCGTACCACCGAAAAAAAACAAAACAGAATTAATGGGAAGAGTGGCGCTGCTTTTGATGTGACTTGCATTTTGGCCCAACCTGCAGACCACGTGGAGGACCCTCCGGACAACCAGTGAGCCTCGAACTACACTTTGAGAACCACTATTTTAGATGTTCTAAGTAATCTCTTACGATCAATTTTTTGGACATTAGAGGTGACCGACCTCATATTATGATACGTTCATCTATCGTATCAATTTATTATCTGATTATTCCAAATGTAGTCTTTAAATCTAAGTGAAAACTTTAAATCTTTTGGATTGCAAATAAATATTCTTGACTCGGATTTGGACTGCACATTTTAAGGACGGTCTATACCTGTGTTTGTATACTTGAATATGTATTTGTAGGGTGTCCAACTGTAACTCAACGGCAAACTTGAGGGCTCACAACGCCAGAATTCGGTGTTCGTTGTATACTTTGTGTTTGTTTGTTTTGAATTTCACGCAAAGTTACACGAGGGCTATCTGCACTGCCCTTCCCTTATTTAGCAGTGAAAGACTAGAGGGAAGGCAGCTAGTCATCACCACCCACCACCACTTGGGCTACTCTTTTACCAACGAATAGTGGGATTGACCGACACTTTATAACGCCCCCACGGCTGAGAGGGCGAGCATGTTTGGTGGGACGGAGATTCTAACACGCGACCCTCAGATTGCGAGTCGAGAGCCCTAACTACCTGACCATACCAAACCACACGTGTATAGTGTGCAAAAAACAAACAAATAATCCTACTTGTATTAACTGTTTCATCTAAACTAACAGGACATAGTTAGTATAACAAATTTTTCTTTGTTACATTTTTACTTATTTTGGTTTTACTTTCCTTAAATACGGCCTAGACAAGACTTAAACATACTTAATCATGTAAATTCTATTTCACGAGATTTTTGTGACATTTTTTCTTTTAATTTTATACATAAACACGAGCGTCACCTTCGAACCCGAATCGTTAAATTCCATTCCAATAAATTTCAAAAGTATATGTTGGTCGTTCCAACAGATATGTTGAAAAGACGCAGTTTAGTGACTAGGGTCGAATGTTGAAAAGACGCAGTTTAGTGACTAGGGTCGAATGTTGAAAAGACGCAGTTTAGGGACTAGGGTCGAATGTTGAAAAGACGCACATTCGACCCTAGTCCCTAAACAAAACTGTGTCTTTTCAACATTCGACCCTAGTCCCTAAACTGCGTCTTTTCAACATTCGACCCTAGTTCCTAAACTGCGTCTTTTCAACATTCGACCCTAGTCCCTAAACTGCGTCTTTTCAACATTCGACCCTAGTCCCTAAACTGCGTCTTTTCAAGCATTCGACCCTAGTCCCTAAACTGCGTCTTTTCAACATTCGACCCTAGTCCCCTGAAAAGACGCAGTTTAGGGACTAGGGTCGATATCGCTAAATTGAAGAACTGTATACAACTTTTGTTTAGTCGCTTGTATTCGTTTGACCGGAAGAATGTGACGTCTGTACAGGAACCTTATGGACAATAAAATCGGAAGTTGGTCACTTTAAGATATAAGTAAAAGTTTCTGCTGATAGCGCCAAATCTTTTACGTGTGGATCAACTCGGGCCGCAACAGAAGCTCGAAAGAAAAAAAAACTGTATCACAAACTTTCATATCCTTAATCGATTGTCCAAAGAAATGTCATATTAAAGTGGTTAGGAATGTCGGATAGATAAAGCATATTTCAAATTTGGGTAAACTTTCAAACTAGTTTTTTTTTCTACAACATTATGCGTCACCCTAAAGATTTAGATAAATCCCAGTTGATGGCTAAAATGTTGTATAATAAACAGCCACCAAACATTTCATCACGGCTGACATTTATCTTCTCGTTGTGAGTTATGTTTATTATTATTCAAATGTCGTAAACTATGTGGATTGAATATGTTTAATGAATATTGGTAGACCGATTACAGCTTTAAATATTATATTTACTTGACAGATATATATATATATTTCTCACCGGAGTTTCGGTGAGGTACATAAAAAAACAATAAGCTGTATAAAACACTTAGTTTATATATATAAACAAAATGGATTGGTATAGAAACCCGATTTTTAGTACTCTAACGCTAATTAATAATTATGAATAACTTATTACTTAATGATTGAAAATACAGACAATTTCAGTTGTCCGTAACGGTAGTGCATGAAAGGGTTTTGTAGTATTTATAAAATTCTGTTATTGTCAAAATGTACTTAATATAACGGTATTTTTAAACCTTCCATCATTTCTAAGATTACCTAACTATGGTGGTGTGATAATGAATTTCTATCATCATGTGTAAGTTTACCTAACTATGGTGGTTTGATAATGAATTTCTATCATCATGTGTAAGATTACCTAATTATGGTGGTGTGATAATGAGCTTCTATCATCACGTGTAAGATTACCTAACTATGGTGGTTTGATAATGAGCTTCTATCATCACGTGTAAGATTACCTAATTATGGTGTTGTGATAATGAGCTTCTATCATCACGTGTAAGATTACCTAATTATGGTGGTGTGATAATGAATTTCTATCATC
>NW_013673034.1:10924-12778 GCF_000517525.1 Limulus polyphemus | reverse complement strand
TTATGGTGGTGTGATAATGCTTCTATCATCACGTGTAAGATTACCTAACTATGGTGGTTTGATAATGAATTTCTATCATCACGTGTAAGATTACCTAATTATGGTGGTGTGATAATGAGCTTCTATCATCACGTGTAAGATTACCTAACTATGGTGGTTTGATAATGAATTTCTATCATCACGTGTAAGATTACCTAATTATGGTGGTGTGATAATGAATTTCTATCATCACGTGTAAGATTACCTAATTATGGTGGTTTGATAATGAATTTCTATCATCATTTGTAAGATTACCTAATTATGGTGGTTTGATAATGAGCTTCTATCATCACGTGTAAGATTACCTAATTATGGTGTTGTGATAATGAGCTTCTATCATCACGTGTAAGATTACCTAATTATGGTGTTGTGATAATGAGCTTCTGTCATCACGTGTAAGATTACCTAATTATGGTGTTGTGATAATGAGCTTATATCATCACGTGTAAGATTACCTAATTATGGTGGTGTGACAATGAGCTTCTATCATCACGTGTAAGTTTACCTAATTATGGTGGTGTGATAATGAGCTTCTATCATCACGTGTAAGATTACCTAATTATGGTGGTTTGATAATGACCTTCTATCATCACGTGTAAGGTTACCTAATTATGGTGGTTTGATAATGAGCTTCTATGCTGTTATATTTCGATTTTGTCAAACGAATTTAACTCATAAAAGGAAAAGTATCTATAATCTCGAAGAGGTCTCTATAGTTTCGGCAATTTATAAAATTTCTATTACTAGTGTACCCTGGTGGCGAAAATGAATAGTCGAAGTTTTAAAACTAAGTCTTATCAAATTCCTATGGTTTGCAAAGTCCAGATTTGTACTGTTCACAAAAGTTATACGTTGAAACTGTGCATAATGGCATTATTATTATTAGCGTTTCATATTGAAAAACAACAACAACAACATCAAACCAACGATGAGCAGTTTTCTCCTGTTGTGTTGATTTTATTCTGTCAAATCCACCTGCCTTGTTTTAAATAAATTAAAATCCATCAGATGTTTTTATATTTGTATATACTTCGGAGTTACACTTCTATGTAAAGCTTGAAAAGTCCGGCGAATTTTGTTTATCGATTTTTATCGGAAGTTTCAAGAGTCAGCAACAATTTTTAATCTATTATATCGAAAAAACATGTTTCAATATTATATTACCTTTCAGCTGCAGATATCGTTTTGGCAATATTATCGAAAATTCTGTAAAATAATCTTCACTACTTTAAGCTATTCAATTGATTTATAAAATACTTGATTATTTCTGATACTACAAACAAAGGATGGGAGATACCGTGCTTCCATTGTGAAAAAGCTGACTGTGTCCTCATTCAGCGAAATATTGACAGGACAAATAACAGGTTGAGATGTGTTCTTATTCAGTGAAATACTGAAAGGATAAATAACAGGTTGAGAGGTGTCATCATTCAGCGAAATACTGACCGGATAAATAACAGACGAAGAAGTGTCTTTATTCAGTGACATACTGACAGGATAAATAACAGGTTGAGAGGTGTCTTCATTCAGCAAAATATTGACAGGATAAATAACAGGTTGAGAGGTGTTCTTATTCAGTGAAATACTGACAGGATAAATAACAGGTTGAGAGGTGTCTTCATTCAGCGAAATATTGACAGGATAAATAACAGGTTGACAGGTGTCCTCATTCAGTGAAATACTGACAGGATAAATAACAGGTTGAGAGGTGTCTTCATTCAGCAAAATATTGACAGGATAAATAACAGGTTGAGAGGTATTCTCATTCAGTGAAATACTGACAGGATAAATAACGAGGTTGAGGATAGTGTTCTT
>NW_013673034.1:6052-9989 GCF_000517525.1 Limulus polyphemus | reverse complement strand
AGGTATTCTCATTCAGTGAAATACTGACAGGATAAATAACAGGTTGAGAGGTTTCTCATTCAGTGAAATACTGACAGGATAAATAACAGGTTGAGAGGTGTCTTCATTCAGTGAAATACTGACAGGACAAATAACAGGTTGAGAGGTATTCTCATTCAGTGAAATACTGACAGGATAAATAAGAGGCTGAGAGATGTCTTCATTCAGTGAAATACTGACAGGATAGTTAAGAGGGTGAAAATTGTTTTTTATAAACATATATAAATACACACACACAGGATGATCGTGAAACGTCTTCGTTGATAGCTCTCCATTGATCAACTCGCTCTGTACATTTCTGCATATGACGGCCGTGTGCTCCATCTTAACTTGAAATAATTCAACATTATAAGATATTCAAAACCAATATCAGTGATCGATACCGGAGGAACGTTGGATGGGTGGAGGCGTCTTTCTGTGGTGATTGACTAAAATAGACCACGATGGAAGATGAAGAAGTACATGGACAAACTTCTATGCATTATGCAGCATTTATCGGTTTAACAAAGCACATTTCCAAACTTTTCGGTCGATTTGTAAATCAGGGCATGCTGTAAGTCATTTAAACAAAGAAAGTGGAAAACGTTCTTGAATATTATATATGAATTTTCTTTGAAGTATGAGATAAGAGGAAATTAATTTTCTAATTATTCGCTCATTATTTTTGAAATCCACTCCGGTAGTTTTTAGCAGCATCCAATCACGAATTATGTTCGTTTGTAATTAAGCACAAAGCTACACAATGGGCTATCCGTGCTTTGCCCACCACTAGTATCGAAACCCGGATTCTAGCGTTGTAAGTCCGCGGACATACCGCTGTGCCACTGGGGAGGCCAATCACAAATTAGCTAGAAGAGAAAACAACTTTGATCGTCTGTTTGCTTATGCGATAAGCTCCGTCACAGGGATCGAACCCCGAATTTAAGCGTTATAAGAAGCCAATGAAAATAACTAATTCTTATTTAGATGATTTACTTTATACTTCTGTGGTTGAGATTAAGTGTTATATCATAATATACCGAAAAGTATGATACAGTAGCATTTTAATACTATCGTTAAGCCTCTCATAAAAGCTACAAGTTGTAACGTATTTCTTTTTTCGGTGCTAAGATGCATGCTCTTACATTTATACTTATCAAATTAAAAACAAAATTGAATAAAAAAAATCCCATGAAACACGATCTGTTTTATATATTGTATTATTCATTACTGATTTAAAGAAACTAATGTTTTTGAGTTACGCCTTCTCCTGGTTTGTGTAATGTTAGACCACTATTAAGTCGATTAAACAAAAACTGAAATATTGTAGTGAAGTTAAGTGTGTAATTAAATAGTTTGGGTTTTAATTAATTTTTTTATTACTCGTCACAGAAAATTTCTGTAGGCCTAATTGAAAAAAACTAAAAAAATCTAAGAAATATATTTAAATGTATATGATAAAACGAGAAGCACTCTTGAGGGATTTACCAACATATCTATATGTTAAAAGACTAGTAACGTATTCTATGCATCGTAATATTTCTACGTACTTAGATATCAGCTTCAAGTGGGCTGTCATATGGACCTTCGTCTTTTCCCAATGGACACACAAGTTTGCGAATTTCAGATAGGATTGAGTGAGTATTGAAATGATTCAACTCAATCTCGTATACATTATTGATTTTGCAGCCATAAATATTTTCCACTCAATGAAAATGAAGAAATGATAATAAAGGGAGTTTATTTAAATTAAATCTTAGAATTTCTTTTTGAAAATGTATGATTTTTTCCACTTAAAATCTAAAATGTTCCTGGATCAAAATTCAAAAACATTTAACTTTTATTACAGTAAATTTGCGTCTGCATTTCCTTGTATTAAACTTTGCTTGACTCGTGTTAAATGTATCAACAGTCTGACCTGTAACGTATAACATATCAACAGTCTGACCTGTAACGTATAACATAGCAACAGTCTGACCTGTAACGTATAACATATCAACAGTCTGACCTGTAACGTATAACATAGCAACAGTCTGACCTGTAACGTATAACATATCAACAGTCTGACCTGTAACACTAAACGTATAAAATCAATGTACATCCTCTTGCTAAACTAGTGTATTGTTTGTTTCCATTATCAACAAAAAGTGCTGTTATACGTTAAATGTTACATGCTAAAATGAGAAGTAACACAAACTATCTCACTACAGCTGTTGTGAAAAGCTTCTTTCTCATCATGAGATAAATCTAAGCCTAGTTAACTCGTTTCAAATTGCTTAGATTATTCAGTAACCTATGTCGCACTTTCGATTGTTCAATACCCCATGTTGCACTTTAGATTGTTCAATACCCAATGTTGCACTTTAGAATGTTCAATACCCCATGTTGCACTTTAGATTGTTGAATACCCCATGTTGCACTTTAGATTGTTGAATACCCCATGTTGCACTTTAGATTGTTCAGTAACCTATGTTGCACTTTAGATTGTTGAATACCCCATGTTGCACTTTAGATTGTTCAATACCCCATGTTGCACTTTAGATTGTTCAGTAACCCATGTTGCACTTTAGATTGTTCAATACCCCATGTTGCACTTTAGGTTGTTCAATAACCCATGTTGCACTTTAGATTGTTCATTACCCCATGTTACACTTTAGATTGTTCAGTAACCCATGTTGCACTTTAGATTGTTCATTACCCCATGTTACACTTTAGATTGTTCAATACCGCATGTTGCACTTTAGATTGTTCAATACCCCATGTTGCACTTTAGACTGTTCAATAACCCATGTTGCACTTTAGATTGTTCAATACCCCATGTTGCACTTTAGATTGTTCAGTAACCCATGTTGCACTTTAGATTGTTCAATACCCCATGTTGCACTTTAGATTGTTCAGTAACCCATGCTGCACTTTAGATTGTTCAGTAACCTATGTTGCACGTTAGATTGTTCAATGCCCTATTTTGCACTTTAGATTGTTCAATTAACCATGTTGCACTTTTTTTTTTCAACTTTTTACAGGTAAAACATATTATCGACATTTTCTTATGTTTTAACCCAAATTCTTGACTTGACCTATTGCTAATAGTATGGATCTGACAGGATAGGTCATACTGTTGTTAACAGTATGGATCTTACAAGATAGGTCAGACAGACTGTTGATATGTTATGAGTCTGACAGGACAGGTCAGACAGACTGTTGTTAAAAGTATGGGTCTGACAGGACAGGTCAGACAGACTGTTGTAAAAGTATGGGTCTGACAGGACAGGTCAGACTGTTGCTAACAGTATGAGTCTGACAGGATACGACTTTCTATCATATATCTGCAAAGATTAGATTATATTTTTAATGGAGTCTGGTTATGATTTTAATAGAGTCTGGTTATGCTACAGTTAGTGATTTTTTCAATACAGTGGCGAACGACGACAGTAGAGCGTTACTCCGTTGGAACGAAGCACACAGTTTCCATAACAAGAGTTTTAAACAAACGAAAGGACCCCAGAAGATAAAGATCAGCCCTCTTCAATTCCGAGTACTAACCACAGGAACTCACAGCCAAACAGAAGAGTGGCCTTCAGGTACTGACCACCTTTCAAGAAACTTCCATAATCTCTTTATATTTAACATTATTTTACGTATGTTTCTTTTATTGTTTTTTTTTCTTCACTTCTTACATGTATTAAGAAATTATTGATTAAATTCTATGATAAACGTTTAGTTCTTACATTTATAAATCTTGCAATGGTGGTGTAGTTTGTTTTACTAAAGAAATGCTTCAATACCACCTACAGGTAAGTACTTCCTCAACTTGACATTCAATACCACCTACAGGTAAGTACTTCCTGAACTTGACATTCAATACCACCTACAGGTAAGTACTTCTTGAACTTGACATTCAATACAACCTACTTAGTAA
>NW_013673034.1:0-5175 GCF_000517525.1 Limulus polyphemus | reverse complement strand
GGGGTCCTCAGTCATGGTGCTCGGTGTTATCGGGGGGGGGGGGGGCGCTTTAACAAGGAAAGTTTGGGGCACCCCTAAATTGAATCAAGTTTACATCTATCACACCTACTTGTGTTTCAAAAGCAGAATGACACCCGTTCAACGAACTGTCTTTGAATATGGTTCGAGTAGCTCTGTCATGATGCTCGGTGTTATCGGGGGGGGGGGGCGCTTGAACAAGGAAAGTTTGGAGCACCCCTAAATTGAATCAAGTTTACATCTATCACACCTACTTGTGTTTCAAAAGCAGAATGACACCCGTTCAACGAACTGTCTTTGACATGGTTCGAGTAGACAAATATAATATTGTTTTTAATTCTTTCAGAGGATTTAAGCAATTCAAAGCGCTTAATATATAATATTGTAACATTTACAAATGTTCATGAAAAGGTAATAAATTTAGATATTTACAAGATCATTTCATATGTTTGTAATTTAATTACACGCTCTAAATGTAGAGAAAAATCCGTCTATTTGGCTGGACAGATTTCGCAAAACGAGCAATATTTGTAACTTTTAACAGCAATTTAAAGTTATTTCAGCATGCGTTGAAAAGGTATTTTGCAACGAAAGGAAGAGAAAACATATTACTCCGACATAAAAGGCTGAGTTTTCAATACTTTTTTGAAGAAATCAAAATAAATAGTCTGTTAAGATATTTTTATCGCAGACTGTTCCTAGTTTGTATAATTCGCAAATACACACGTGTAAATTTTGTATAATTCGCAAATACGCACGTGTAAGTGCAAACATTTTTTATTATCAAGTAATAATCTTATCCTGACATAACAATCTCCAATGTAAGCCAACACGAAACAAATTTATTGCCTTAGAAATAAAGTACCCAACCCAGAAGTAAGAACAAAATGATAAGGAAACAAAGGTTGGTGAAAAAAAGTCAACTTAATATCTTTTGGTTTCACCAGCCGATTAGTTTTACAAGCTTTCAGAACTTCACAAACATGTAAAGGGACAGAAGAGATATATACATATTAGAACATTTTTTACATCAAATTCAACATTCAACCTTCGGTATCGACACAAAAGATGCCCCCCAGTCGCACAGCGGTATGTCCGCAGATTTACAACGCTAGAAACCGGGTTTCGATACCCGTGGTGGGAAGAGCACAGATAGCTCATTGTGTAGCTTTGTGCTTAACTATAAACAAACACAAAAGATAAATAACACTAAAAGAGATGGGTGTTTGTAAAAGTAAATCCACTTAAGGATACAACCATTTTAACATGAGATAAATTCAAACCAACCTGTTACACAGATGAATTCATGATATGATAATATGTGCTATGAATACCTCTTCCAAATATATCTCAAAGTAGCATATTTAAGGTTCTAATACATCTGAATTTCCACAGGTAAAACCACCAAAAGATCCATACCACTAACAGTATGCAAAGAAACATGAGAATCAGGGATGAATCCCTAGAGATGTCTTGTTAGACAAACTCTTCAGTTCACATAACACGTCATCAGCTGGTCTGTAGGACGTCAGTTTCCGTTTAGACAATCGTTTGTACACACGTATATCAACAATGGACATGTAACACGTCATCAGCTGTAAACGGAAGCTGACGTCCTACAGACGACAATCGTTTGTACACACGTATATCAACAATGGACATGTAACACGTCATTAGCTGTAAACGGAAACTGACGTTCTACAGATGACAATCGTTTGTACACACGTATATCAACAATGGACATGTAACACGCCATCAGCTGTAAACGGAAACTGACGTCCTACAGACGACAATCGTCTGTATATCAACAATGGACATGTAACACGTCATCAGCTGTAAACGGAATCTGACGTCCTACAGACGACAATCGTTTGTATATCAACAATAGACATGTAACACGTCATCAATTCTAAACGGAAACTGACGTCCTACAGACGACAATCGTTTGTACACACGTGAAACAGCAATAGACATGTAACACGTCATGAGTTGTAAACGGAAACTAACGTCCTACAGACGATAATCGTTAGTACACACGTACAATGTATATCAACAACAGACATGTAACACGTCATCAGCTGTAAACGTAAACTGACGTCCTACAGACGACAATCGTTTGTACACACGTGAAACAACAATAGACATGTAACCATCATTAAGAATAACATCTGTAAACAAATATTCAAAATAGTTAAATACGCAGTTTAGAATATCCGAGATAATAGTACAAGCAACATTCTCACTATTATACTATTCCCTGGTATATATTTTTTATTTTTCAAATTCAAATTCGTTCTGTACGAAAAAAGAGGAATAGTTCGTTCCATTTCTCCAAACCATTTGACCTTACACGAACCAAAGCTCTCTCACTTGGCTATAATTACAATTGTTTTATTTGAGAACTCACTATCATGCAGTATGACATCTTTCCAAATATGTATAGCCACATGTGTCAGAAATAACAGTACATCATCCCAAAATAACCATACAGTACCAAGAAATGTTTCACACTCCAAAACCTTTCTTGCAGGTACTCAATATCACAATTGTATAGACTTAAACAACAACAACAACAACATTAAAACAACTCTATCTAAACTACAATGAATTGACAAACCATAGTTTATGTTTGAAAATAATTTAACAGTGTTAGATTACAATAAACAATGCTTAAAGCTTTTTCTATGTCCCCGTTTCTTCCATCTTTTTCACAGTAAATCTTTCGAGACAACAACTTTCGTCAGATTTCACTTTCTTGTTAATACTACACAATCCATCACTACCCTTCGCAAAACTTCTGAAACCTCAGAAACACTTGGTGTACTATCTTTACATAATACCTACCCCTGCATTGTGTAAATGTTTATATCCATCGAAGATTAGTCCTGTAGCTCATCTTCAGAAGCAGGGGCGTCCAGGCCACGGGGTCAGTAATATCATCGCCCCCCCCCCTCCCCGTTCATTCTATTTATTAACGTTTGCTTATTTTTCATAAAATAAATTTGGTGACAAATTTCTTCGTGAATCCATGAAAAAGCAGTAGCCATTTTAGCTCATTATGTAGTATGCATTTCTAGTGAGCTTTGGAATATCCCACTGCCGGGTCCTTCAACAGACCCAGGAACCCGAGGCAGCTGCCCCCCTTGTACCCCCTCTCGTCAGCCCTGCTCAGAAGACATGGTACAATCCAATTTAGCAACACTTGGCTCTCCCTAATACCCAGTGAAGCATCAGATCCTTCTGGAACTTTGAAAGGTCCAACAGTAACCAGGCAACTGCATGCAAAATATCCCATAGTTCAACAGTTTCTACAAGCACGTTCAGGACAACCCACGTTATAATGATCATTAGCTGTACATCTGTTGCACATCTTAACTTGAATGTACGGTGCAATAAAAAGCAGGCCCACCTGCTGAGTCAAGAAACAATGTAAATATCATATATCCTTTTCCAGACAATGGTAACTTTCAACACACATCCAAACTCTAGCAGTTTCTCAGAAATATTCACATCCTGAATATATTTTGGCATTTGAAATAATGAGACAATCAAAAAGTTAGTTAATACATTTCTCTAGTTACATCTTCACTCCAGAATCCAACTCAAGATCAGCATCTGAATACAAGACAAAAATCATTTCAAACCCATCTGACCACGGAACAGAAGAACGACCATATTTATCACAAATTGGAGTAGTTAGGAGGCCCAGTGTGTGCCCAAAAAATAACACCTCATGCTGATAGGCTTATGGGGTCATGTGAACTATGATGTCATGGACACTAATTGGTTGCCTCAAGCAATATGTGGTGGAGCATCCTTGGGGCCAGGAGATCGTGTGACCTGTGACATTATAGTTTCACAAGGTATCAATAGGGGCGGATAGTTCCAAATATGGTCGCCAGGGTGGATAGTTTCATAAAATGAACACCGGTAGTTGAAATCGACTGATGTCAACAACCTGCAATTACATCATAATGAACTTTGTTTGACCCCCGACAATAAAACTTTCAGGTATGGTATTAGTTATACATTATCATAACGGTCAATTTTCTACTTTCATTTTGATATCCATATACTCAATAATAAACAACGTATTTAAATACGTAAAACTGATATTTTACATATTACAAGTTGGTTATCTGTATTTCATAATTCGTGGTTTACACACATGGTTATCCATATACTCAATAATAAACAGCGTATTTAAATACGTAAAATTGATATTTTATATATTACAAGTTGGTTATTTGTATTTCATATTTCGTGGTTTACACACATGGTTATCCATATACTCAATAATAAACAGCGTATTTAAATACGTAAAACTGATATTTTATATATTACAAGTTGGTTATTTGTATTTAATAATTCGTGGTTTACACACATGGTTATCCATATACTAATTTAATTTACAATCTATGTAACCCTGAAGAGGACTTTTCTTCATGATTCAAGTTCTAGATATATATATATCATATGCATCACATTAACTAGCTGTAATACGGTATAGTTTGAATTCACGAGTACACGATTACCTTAAAAAAGGTAGCCCTAACAAGTACTGTTTTTCATGTTAACATAGAGCATTCAACCTCTAGATATTTACCCCATTCATCACACTGACTGAAGACAATACGAATATGAAATGTATTCATTCTATACTGTCCGTTTTTGTTTTCTTTTTGCTTTGATTCTTGTTACATATAATTTTATCCACAGTTTATTAAACTGTATTTTTAAAAATTTTGATCCAAGTAAATGTAACGAAATACGTAACACTGATTTTATGCTTTGTCAAACGATTGTCTTAGCATAGAACAAATTCAATCACATACGTAAACTTTTAAAAATCAGATTTTCGTATTATATACATTGATTGCAAATAAATAGTAGCACTTATCATTTTATACTTTATCAAAACATCTAAATATACATATATCAAATTTTATGATTTTCTGTCTAACATTTTGTAATACCAGTATAAAGTACTATCTCTCACTATGTGTAAACTTTCTTCAAATGACCCTAGCTCCAGTTCACACATCACAGTGGGGAGTCAATGTTCATTCCAAGAATAGCGATTCCCAGAGAATGCAAAATTTGGTTTTAAACAATTCCTAAAGACAGTAAGTTAGATCAAGAGATTTTAATAGGTTG
>NW_013673033.1:39827-42849 GCF_000517525.1 Limulus polyphemus | reverse complement strand
ATGTTCCAATATATATAAAAACTATACACTACATTCCAGTATATATAAACTGTACACAACGTTCCTATACACTACATTCCAGTATATATAAACTGTACACAACGTTCCAATACATATAAACTATACACGACGTTCCAATATATATAAACTATACACGATGTTCCAATATATATAAAAACTATACACTACATTCCAGTATATATAAACTGTACACAACGTTCCAATATATATAAACTATATACGACTTTCCAATATATACAAACTATACACGACGTTCCAGTACATATAAACTATACACGACGTTCCAATATACATATAAACTATACACGACGTTCCAATATACATATAAACTATACACGACGTTCCAATATACATATAAACTATACACGACGTTCCAGGATATATAAACTATACACGACGTTCCAATATATATAAACTATACACGACGTTCCAGTATATATAAACTATACACGACGTTCGAATATATATATATATATATAAACTATACACGACGTTCCAATATACATATAAACTATACACGACGTCCCAATATATATAAACTATACACGACGTCCCAATATATATAAAGTATATACGACGTTCCAATATACATATAAACTATACACGACGTTCCAATATACATATAAACTATACACGACGTTCCAGTATATATAAACTATACACGACGTTCCAGTATATATAAACTATACACGACGTTCCAATATACATATAAACTATATACGACGTTCCAATATACATATAAACTATATACGACATTCCAATATATACAAACTATACACGGCGTTCCAGTATATATAAACTATACACGACGTTCCAATATACATATAAACCATACACGGTTCCCTCCCGCCCTTCCCTAGCTTCAGCTCTGCTTGTATGTAATTCAGTTTAAAGCTGACCCCCCACCCCCTAAATGTTGTGACAGAAAACAAGAGTGAAGCTAGCTCGTTACTATATATAACACGATATTACATCATAAAAGCACTGATAGTAGCAATTATTGACCTTTCGTTTAGCTGCTGATTTTAGTGTTAGGTTTTGTGTGCTTTATCTTGCCGCCAGGGGGGATTCAAACACGATTTCTATTTATATATGTTTCTAAGATCCTTATGCATGTTAGCACCTATCATTAATGCATAAACTTTTTATCTGTCAATCGAACCATCGACTTGGTTGAATACGGAAACCTAAGCAACAGTTTTAAATGTTGTGTTTAGTTTATGTATTGGAACGTCGTGTATAGTTTATATATATTGGAACGTGCTAAGCCTGTTATTCAATAATTTATACAGAACTATACAGACTGGAGGGCAAATAGAAAAACTTACCATTTGATCTTATCATCCAAATTTAGCAAGATAACTTTTTCTATTTAGTATGTTATAGACTTATGTTCCAGCTTTCATTCCTTATTCTTCAACTACGTCGTCTCGTTCTTAAATTATAACATGTATCATACTTATTTTTATATTTTCTGTTGTTGTAGTATTTACCATCTCATTTAGCTTCATGCTTCTTTCGTAATATCTATATGTTTTTTAAGAGAATGAAAAATAGGTTTCGAGAAATAGCATAGACAATATTCCGGGACGTCCTAAAATTCTGCTGGCTACCAAACATTACATGAATCATGCTCGACAGGGTAATTCGGGTTTTTACTGTATCTGTTATTGCTATAAAGTAAAGTAAAAACTGAGATTTATTGTAATTAAATGCGGAACATTGATTTGTTCGTAATCCATTTATGTTCTACTAATTATCTTTAAAATATATTTATTAGCTATTCTATGTTATAAAAACACTTAATTTTGATGGAATAGTGACAATGAATAACAAATGTGTTCAGTAACACCATCTGGAACCTCCGCAGACCGACATACACGAAGAAAGGAGGAAGGGGCGCAGTTCTCGAAACTTGCCCAGAGCGCAAAAATGACTGGCTTCGGTTCTGCATACAAGAACCTGTAGGGATTTACACTAAAAAAATAATTTTGGTATGCCATTAAGTGTTAATACGCAAGAATTCACTGTTTAGTTTTAAATTCTAAAAGTTTTTATAAGACAGAATGAATAGGAATAAAAGGAAATATGTTTGCATCTCATGGCTTTCTACCCCAAACGTACCAGAGGCAACCCACAGTCCCCATAGTATCCCCTACCATCATCCCCTTCCTAAAAACAAGGTCTTGCCTTAAGATGCTTGAAAAGTGCCCTTTAAATGTCCTTTGCACGGTACTTATAATCAAGAATCTTGTAAGCAACTGAAGACAGATAATTTTGTTTTTTGATGTAGCCGCTCGAGCGACAAGATCATGATCCCGAAAGTCTGAATTCTAACAGGTTTTTGACCAGGTTCGAAGTACCACAAACCTGGCTCACACACACACACATAAACACAATAATTATAATAAAAAAACCTGTCAGGAAAACCGTGCGTAAAATTGTATTGTCCGCTAGCACAGTACCGACATGTACTAAATAAGGAGTAAATAACTCAGCATCAATTTAACGTAACTATCTCGTAAAGTAAAATGCTGGGTTAGACATGCATTATTCTATTTAATAAACAAAACTGTGAGACATTTTCTATTGCTCCGTTCGAAACTATTTATGTCACACAAACGTTAAACAAAATCAGCTTGATTTAGATCACCAGAATATCAACAGTGTTAAAAGACATACAACCACAAAGTCATTAAAACTGTAAGCGAAGCCTATCTAAAAAGGCTTACCTTCTGGAAAGTGGAATAGCGTTGAAAGAGGTAAACAAACGCTATAACAACTTACCATCCGACAAAACAGCTGACTACTAACAGTAAAACAGCTGGATACCTACGTTGGTTTGTTTTACATCAGCTTATATTAACAGTAAAACAGCAAATTACCTACGTTTAAGTTGGTTTGTTTTACACCAGCTTATACTAACAGTAAAACAGCTGGATACCTACGTTGGTTTGTTTTACATCAGCTTATATTAACAGTAAATCAGCCAATTACCTAC